>NW_023367007.1:0-62066 GCF_902167145.1 Zea mays | reverse complement strand
TTGGTCAAAAATCCGTAGGTCTTAGCCTCTAGTATTATTGAAAATGGTCGCTCATGGCTATTTTCATAAACAATGGGGGTTGTGTGGCCATTTATCATCGACTAGAGGCTCATAAACCTCACCCCACATATGTTTCCTTGCCATAGATCACATTCTTGGATTTCTGGTGGAGACCATTTCTTGGTTAAAAACTCGTACGTGTTAGCCTTCGGTATTATTGAAAATGGTCGTTCATGGCTATTTTCGACAAAAATTAGGGTTCTGTGGCCATTGATCGTCGACCAGAGGCTCATACACCTCACCCCACATATGTTTCCTTGCCATAGATCACATTCTTGGATTTCTGGTGGAGACCATTTCTTGGTCAAAAATCCGTAGGTGTTAGCCTTCGATATTATTGAAAATGGTCGTTCATGGCTATTTTCGACAAAAATGGGGGTTGTGTGGCCATTGATCATCGACCAGAGGCTCATACACCTCACCCCACATATGTTTCCTTGCCATAGATCACATTCTTGGATTTCTGGTGGAGACCATTTCTTGGTCAAAAATCCGTAGGTGTTAGCCTTCGGTATTATTGAAAATGGTCGTTCATGGCTATTTTCGACAAAAATGGGGGTTGTGTGGCCATTGATCATCGACCAGACGCTCATACACCTCACCCCACATATGTTTCCTTGCCATAGATCACATTCTTGGATTTCTGGTGGAGACCATTTCTTGGTCTAAAATCCGTAGGTGTTAGCCTCTAGTATTATTGAAAATGGTCGCTCATGGCTATTTTCAAGGTCGCTCATGGCTATTTTCATAAAAAATGGGGGTTGTGTGGCCATTTATCATCGACTAGAGGCTCATAAACCTCACCCCACATATGTTTCCTTGCCATAGATTACATTCTTGGATTTCTGGTGGAAACCATTTCTTGGTTAAAAACTCGTACGTGTTAGCCTTCGGTATTATTGAAAATGGTCATTCATGGCTATTTTCGGCAAAATGGGGGTTGTGTGGCCATTGATCGTCGACCAGAGGCTCATACACCTCACCCCACATATGTTTCCTTGTCGTAGATCACATTCTTGGATTTCTGGTGGAGACCATTTCTTGGTCAAAAATCCGTAGGTGTTAGCCTTCGATATTATTGAAAATGGTCGTTCATGGCTATTTTCGACAAAAATTTGGGTTGTGTGGCCATTGATCATCGACCAGAGGCTCATACACCTCACCCCACATATGTTTCCTTGCCACAGATCACATTCTTGGATTTCTGGTGGAAACCATTTCTTGGTCAAAAATCCGTAGGTGTTAGCCTTCGGTATTATTGAAAATGGTCGTTCATGGCTATTTTCGGCAAAATGGGGGTTGTGTGGCCATTGATCATCGACCAGAGGCTCGTACACCTCACCCCACATATGTTTCCTTGCCATAGATCACAATCTTGGATTTCTGGTGGAGACCATTTCTGGGTCAAAAATCCGTAGGTGTTAGCCTTCGTATTATTGAAAATGGTCATTCATGGCTATTTTCGACAAAAATGGGGGTTGTGTGGCCATTGATCAGCGACCAGAGGCTCATACACCTCACCCCACATATGTTTCCTTGCCATAGATCACATTCTTGGATTTCTGGTGGAGACCATTTCTTGGTCAAAAATCCGTAGGTGTTAGCCTTCGATATTATTGAAAATGGTCGTTCATGGCTATTTTCGACAAAAATGGGGGTTGTGTGGCCATTGATCATCGACCAGAGGCTCATACACCTCACCCCACATATGTTTCCTTGCCATAGATTACATTCTTGGATTTCTGGTGGAGACCATTTCTTGGTCTAAAATCCGTAGGTGTTAGCCTCTAGTATTATTGAAAATGGTCGCTCATGGCTATTTTCATAAAAAATGGGGGTTGTGTGGCCATTGATCATCGACCAGAGGCTCGTACACCTCACCCCACATATGTTTCCTTGCCATAGATTACATTCTTGGATTTCTGGTGGAAACCATTTCTTGGTTAAAAACTCGTACGTGTTAGCCTTCGGTATTATTGAAAATGGTCATTCATGGCTATTTTCGGCAAAATGGGGGTTGTGTGGCCATTGATCATCGACCAGAGGCTCATACACCTCACCCCACATATGTTTCCTTGCCATAGATCACATTCTTGGATTTTTGGTGGAGACCATTTCTTGGTCAAAAATCCGTAGGTCTTAGCCTCTAGTATTATTGAAAATGGTCGCTCATGGCTATTTTAATAAAAAATGGGGGGTTGTGTGGCCATTTATCATCGACTAGAGGCTCATAAACCTCACCCCACATATGTTTCCTTGCCATAGATCACATTCTTGGATCTCTGGTGGAGACCATTTCTTGGTTAAAAACTCGTACGTGTTAGCCTTCGGTATTATTGAAAATGGTCGTTCATGGCTATTTTCGGCAAAATGGGGGTTGTGTGGCCATTGATCATCGACCAGAGGCTCGTACACCTCACCCCACATAAGTTTCCTTGGCATAGATCACATTCTTGGATTTCTGGTGGAGACCATTTCTTGGTAAAAAATCCGTACGTGTTAGCCTTTGGTATTTTTGAAAATGGTCATTCATGGCTATTTTCGACAAAAATGGGGGTTGTGTGGCCATTGATCATCGACTAGAGGCTCATACACCTCACCCCACATATGTTTCCTTGCCATAGATCACATTCTTGGATTTCTTGTGGAGACCATTTCTTGGTCAAAAATCTGTAGGTGTTAGCCATCGTTATTATTGAAAATGGTCGTTCATGGCTATTTTCGACAAAAATGGGGGTTGTGTGGCCATTGATCATCGACCAGAGGCTCATACACCTCACCCCACATATGTTTCCTTGTCATAGATCACATTCTTGGATTTCTGGTGGAGACCATTTCTTGGTCAAAAATCCGTAGGTGTTAGCCTCTAGTATTATTGAAAATGGTCGCTCATGGCTATTTTCAAGGTCGCTCATGGCTATTTTCATAAAAAATGGGTGTTGTGTGGCCATTTATCATCGATTAGAGGCTCATAAACCTCACCCCACATATGTTTCCTTGTCGTAGATCACATTCTTGGATTTCTGGTGGAGACCATTTCTTGGTCAAAAATCCATAGGTCTTAGCCTCTAGTATTATTGAAAATGGTCGCTCATGGCTATTTTCAAGGTCGCTCATGGCTATTTTCATAAAAAATGGGGGTTGTGTGGCCATTGATCGTCGACCAGAGGCTCATACACCTCACCCCACATATGTTTCCTTGCCATAGATCACATTCTTGGATTTCTGGTGGAGACCATTTTTGGTTAAAAATCCGTACGTGTTAGCCTTTGGTATTTTTGAAAATGGTCATTCATGGCTATTTTCATAAAAATGGGGGTTGTGTGGCCATTGATCATCGACCAGAGGCTCATACACCTCACCCCACATATGTTTCCTTGTCGTAGATCACATTCTTGGATTTCTGGTGGAGACCATTTCTTGGTCAAAAATCCGTAGGTGTTAGCCTTCGATATTATTGAAAATGGTCAGTTCATGGCTATTTTCGACAAAAATGGGGGTTGTGTGGCCATTGATCATCGACCAGAGGCTCATACACCTCACCCCACATATGTTTCCTTGCCATAGATCACATTCTTGGATTTCTGGTGGAGACCATTTCTTGGTCAAAAATCCGTAGGTCTTAGCCTTCGGTATTATTGAAAATGGTCATTCATGGCTATTTTCGGCAAAATGGGGGTTGTGTGGCCATTGATCGTCGACTAGAGGCTCATACACCTCACCCCACATATGTTTCCTTGCCATAGATCACATTCTTGGATTTCTGGTGGAGACCATTTCTTGGTTAAAAATCCGTACGTGTTAGCCTTTGGTATTTTTGAAAATGGTCATTCATGGATATTTTCATAAAAAATGGGGGTTGTGTGGCCATTGATCATCGACCAGAGGCTCATACACCTCACCCCACATATGTTTCCTTGTCGTAGATCACATTCTTGGATTTCTGGTGGAGGCCATTTCTTGGTCAAAAATCCGTAGGTGTTAGCCTTCGGTATTATTGAAAATGGTCGTTCATGGCTATTTTCGACAAAAATGGGGGTTGTGTGCCATTGATCATCGACCAGAGGCTCATACACCTCACCCCACATATGTTTCCTTGCCATATATCACATTCTTGGATTTCTGGTGGAGACCATTTCTCGGTCAAAAATCCGTAGGTCTTAGCCTTCGGTATTATTGAAAATGGTCATTCATGGCTATTTTTGGCAAAATGGGGGTTGTGTGGCCATTGATCGTCGACCAGAGGCTCATACACCTCACCCCACATATGTTTCCTTGCCATAGATCACATTCTTGGATTTCTGGTGGAGACCATTTCTTGGTTAAAAATCCGTACGTGTTAGCCTTTGGTATTTTTGAAAATGGTCATTCATGGCTATTTTCGACAAAAATGGGGGTTGTGTGGCCATTGATCATCGACTAGAGGCTCATACACCTCACCCCACATATGTTTCCTTGCCATAGATCACATTCTTGGATTTCTGGTGGAGACCATTTCTTGGTCAAAAATCCGTTGGTGTTAGCCCTCGGTATTATTGAAAATGGTCGTTCATGGCTATTTTCGACAAAAATGGGGGTTGTGTGGCCATTGATCATCGACCAGACGCTCATACACCTCACCCCACATATGTTTCCTTG
Organism: Zea mays; assembly: GCF_902167145.1. NCBI lineage: Eukaryota > Viridiplantae > Streptophyta > Magnoliopsida > Poales > Poaceae > Zea > Zea mays. The sequence continues at coordinate 57,368 of NW_023367007.1, read as the reverse complement.
CCATAGATCACATTCTTGGATTTCTGGTGGAGACCATTTCTTGGTCTAAAATTCGTAGGTGTTAGCCTCTAGTATTATTGAAAATGGTCGTCGACCAGAGGCTCATACACCTCACCCCACATATGTTTCCTTGCCATAGATCACATTCTTGGATTTCTGGTGGAGACCATTTCTTGGTCAAAAATCCATAGGTGTTAGCCTTCAGTGTCATTGAAAATAGTCATTCATGGCTATTTTCGACAAAAATGGGGGTTGTGTGGCCATTGATCATCGACCAGAGGCTCATACACCTCACCCCACATATGTTTCCTTGCCATAGATCACATTCTTGGATTTCTGGTGGAGACCATTTCTTGGTCAAAAATCCGTACGTGTTAGCCTCTAGTATTATTGAAAATGGTCGCTCATGGCTATTTTCAAGGTCGCTCATGGCTATTTTCATAAAAAATGGGGGTTGTGTGGCCATTGATCATCGACCAGAGGCTCATACACCTCACCCCACATATGTTTCCTTGCCATAGATCACATTCTTGGATTTCTGGTGGAGACCATTTCTTGGTCAAAAATCCGTAGGTGTTAGCCTTCGGTATTATTGTAAATGGTCATTCATGGCTATTTTCGACAAAAATGGGGGTTGTGTGGCCATTGATCATCGACCAGGCGCTCATACACCTCACCCCACATATGTTTCCTTGTCGTAGATCACATTCTTGGATTTCTGGTGGAGACCATTTCTTGGTCAAAAATCCGTAGGTGTTAGCCTTCGGTATTATTGAAAATGGTCGTTCATGGCTATTTTCGACAAAAATGGGGGTTGTGTGGCCATTGATCATCGACCAGAGGCTCGTACACCTCACCCCACATATGTTTCCTTGCCATAGATCACATTCTTGGATTTCTGGTGGAGACCATTTCTTGGTCAAAAACTCGTACGTGTTAGCCTTCGGTATTATTGAAAATGGTCGTTCATGGCTATTTTCGACAAAAATGGGGGTTGTGTTGCCATTGATCATCGACCAGAGGCTCGTACACTTCACCCCACATTTGTTTTCTTGCCATAGATCATAATCTTGGATTTCTCGTGGAGACCATTTGTTGGTCAAAAATTCATAGGTGTTAGCCTTCAGTGTCATTGAAAATGGTCATTCGTGGCTATTTTCGACAAAAAATGGGGGTTGTGTCGCCATTGATCATCGACCAGAGGATCGTACACCTCACCCCACATAAGTTTCCTTGCCATATATCACATTCTTGGATTTCTGGTGGAGACCATTTCTTGGTCAAAAATCCGTAGGTGTTAGCCTTCGGTATTATTGAAAATGGTCGTTCATGGCTACTTTCGACAAAAATGAGGGTTGTGTGGCAATTGATCATCGACCAAAGGCTCATACACCTCACCCACATGTGTTTCCTTGCCATAGACCACATTCTTGGATTTCTGGTGGTGACCATTTCTTGGTCAAAAATCCGTAGGTGTTAGCCTTCGGTATTATTGAAAATAGTCGTTCATGGCTATTTTCGACAAAAAAGGGGGTTGTGTGGCCATTTAACATCGACCAGAGGCTCGTACACCTCACCCCACAAATGTTTAATTGCCATAGATCACAATCTTGGATTTCTCGTGGAGACCATTTCTTGGTCAAAAATCCGTACGTGTTAGCCTTCGGTATTATTGAAAATGGTCGTTCATGGCTGTTTTCGACAAAAATGGGGGTTGTGTGGCCATTGATCATCGACCAGAGGCTCATACACCTCACCCCACATACATTTCCTTGCCATAGAGCACACTCTTGGATTTCTGGTGGAGACCATTTCTTGGGCAAAATCCATACGTGTTAGCCTTCAGTATTATTGAAAATGGTCGTTGATCACTATTTTCGACAAAAAATGGGGGTTGTGTGGCCACTGATCATCGACCAGAGGCTCGTACACCTCACCCCAATATGTTTCCTTGCCATAGATCATATTCTTGGATTTCTGGTGGAGACGATTTCTTGGTCAAAAATCCGTAGGTGTTAGCCTTCGGAAGTATTGAAAATGGTCGTTCATGGCTATTTTCGACAAAAATAGGGGTTGTGTGGCCATTGATCATCGATCTGAGGCTCGTACACCTCACCCCACATATGTTTCCTTGCCTTAGATCACATTCTTGGATTTCTGGTGGAGATCTTCTCTTGGTCAAAAATCCATAGTTGTTAGCCTTCGGTATTATTGTAAATGGTCGTTCATGGCTATTTTCGACACAAATGGGGTTGTGTGGCCATTGATCTTCGACCAGAGGCTCATACACCTCACCCCACGTATGTTTTCTTACCATAGATCACATTCTTGGATTTCTGGTGGAGACCATTTCTTGGTCAAAAATCCATACGTGTTAGCCTTCAGTATTATTGAAAATGGTCGTTGATCACTATTTTCGACAAAATGGGGGTTGTGTGGCCATTTATCATTGACTAGAGGCTCGTACACTTCACCCCACATACGTTTTCTTGCTATAGATCACATTCTTGGATTTCTGGGGGAGACCATTTCTTGGTCAAAAATCCGTAGGTGTTAGCCTTCGGTATTATTGAAAATGGTCGTTCATAGCTATTTTCGACAAAAATGGGGGTTGTGTGGCCATTGATCATCGACCAAAGGCTCATACACCTCACCCCACATATGTTTCCTTGCCATAGACCACATTCTTGGATTTCTGGTGGAGACCATTTCTGGTCAAAAATCCATAGGTGTTAGCCATCAGTGTCATTGAAAATTGCTCCTCCTGGCTATTTTCGACAAAAATGGGGTTGTGTGACCATTGATCATTGACCAGAGGCTCATACACCTCACCCCACATATGTTTCCTTGCCATAGATCACATTCTTGGATTTCTGGTGGAGACCATTTCTTGATCAAAAATCTGTAGGTGTTAGCCTTCGGTATTATTGAAAATGGTCGTTCATGGCTATTTTCATACAAAATGGGGGTTGTGTGGCCATTTATCATCGACCAGAGGCTCATACACCTCACCCCACATATGTTTCCTTGCCATAGATTACATTCTTGGATTTCTGGTGGAAACCATTTCTTGGTTAAAAACTCGTACGTGTTAGCCTTCGATATTATTGAAAATGGTCGTTCATGGCTATTTTCGACAAAAATGGGGGTTGTGTGGCCATTGATCATCGACCAGAGGCTCATACACCTCACCCCACATATGTTTCCTTGCCATAGATCACATTCTTGGATTTATGGTGGAGACCATTTCTTGGTCAAAAATCCGTAGGTGTTAGCCTTCGATATTATTGAAAATGGTCGTTCATGGCTATTTTCGACAAAAATGGGGGTTGTGTGGCCATTGATCATCGACCAGAGGCTCGTACACCTCACCCCACATATGTTTCCTTGCCATAGATCACATTCTTGGATTTCTGGTGGAGACCATTTCTTGGTCTAAAATCCGTAGGTGTTAGCCTCTAGTATTATTGAAAATGGTCGCTCATGGCTATTTTCATAAAAAATGGGGGTTGTGTGGCCATTTATCATCGACTAGAGGCTCATAAACCTCACCCCACATATGTTTCCTTGCCATAGATCACATTCTTGGATTTCTGGTGGAGACCATTTCTTTGTCAAAAATCCGTAGGTGTTAGCCTTCGATATTATTGAAAATGGTCGTTCATGGCTATTTTCGACAAAAATGGGGGTTGTGTGGCCATTGATCATCGACCAGAGGCTCATACACCTCACCCCACATATGTTTCCTTGCCATAGATCACATTCTTGGATTTCTGGTGGAGACCATTTCTTGGTCAAAAATCTGTACGTGTTAGCCTTCGGTATTATTGAAAATGGTCATTCATGGCTATTTTCAGCAAAAATGGGGGTTGTGTGGCCATTGATCATCGACCAGAGGCTCAAACACCTCACCCCACATATGTTTCCTTGTCGTAGATCACACTCTTGGATTTCTGGTGGAGACCATTTCTTGGTCAAAAATCCGTAGGTGTTAGCCTTCGATATTATTGAAAATGGTCGTTCATGGCTATTTTCGACAAAAATGGGGGTTGTGTGCCCATTGATCATCGACCAGAGGCTCATACACCTCACCCCACATATGTTTCCTTGCCATAGATCACATTCTTGGATTTCTGGTGGAGACCATTTCTTGGTCAAAAATCCGTAGGTCTTAGCCTCTAGTATTATTGAAAATGGTCGCTCATGGCTATTTTCAAGGTCGCTCATGGCTATTTTCATAAAAAATGGGGGTTGTGTGGCCATTTATCATCGACTAGAGGCTCATAAACCTCACCCCACATATGTTTCCTTGCCATAGATTACATTCTTGGATTTCTGGTGGAAACCATTTCTTGGTTAAAAACTCGTACGTATTAGCCTTTGGTATTATTGAAAATGGTCATTCATGGCTATTTTCGGCAAAATGGGGGTTGTGTGGCCATTGATCGTCGACCAGAGGCTCATACACCTCACCCCACATATGTTTCCTTGTCATAGATCACATTCTTGGATTTCTGGTGGAGACCATTTCTTGGTCAAAAATCCGTAGGTCTTAGCCTCTAATATTATTGAAAATGGTCGCTCATGGCTATTTTCGGCAAAATGGGGGTTGTGTGGCCATTGATCATCGACCAGAGGCTCGTACACCTCACCCCACATATGTTTCCTTGCCATAGATCACATTCTTGGATTTCTGGTGGAGACCATTTCTTGGTCAAAAATCCGTAGGTGTTAGCCTTCGGTATTATTGAAAATGGTCGTTCATGGCTATTTTCGACAAAAATGGGGGTTGTGTGGCCATTGATCATCGACCAGACGCTCATACACCTCACCCCACATATGTTTCCTTGTCGTAGATCACTTTCTTGGATTTCTGGTGGAGACCATTTCTTGGTAAAAAATCCGTAGGTGTTAGCCTTCGATATTATTGAAAATGGTCGTTCATGGCTATTTTCGACAAAAATGGGGGTTGTGTGGCCATTGATCATCGACCAGACGCTCATACACCTCACCCCACATATGTTTCCTTGCCATAGATCACATTCTTGGATTTCTGGTGGAGACCATTTCTTGGTCTAAAATCCGTAGGTGTTAGCCTCTAGTATTATTGAAAATGGTCGCTCATGGCTATTTTCAAGGTCGCTCATGGCTATTTTCAAAAAAATGGGGGTTGTGTGGCCATTTATCATCGACTAGAGGCTCATAAACCTAACCCCACATATGTTTCCTTGCCATAGATTACAGTCTTGGATTTCTGGTGGAAACCATTTCTTGGTTAAAAACTCGTACGTGTTAGCCTTCGGTATTATTGAAAATGGTCATTCATGGCTATTTTCGGCAAAATGGGGGTTGTGTGGCCATTGATCATCGACCAGAGGCTCGTACACCTCACCCCACATAGGTTTCCTTGCCATAGATCACATTCTTGGATTTCTGGTGGAGACCATTTCTTGGGCAAAAATCCGAATGTGTTAGCCTTTGGTATTTTTGAAAATGGTCATTCATGGCTATTTTCGACAAAAATGGGGGTTGTGTGGCCATTGATCTTCGACCAGAGGCTCATACACCTCACCCCACATATGTTTCCTTGTCGTAGATCACATTCTTGGATTTCTGGTGGAGATCATTTCTTGGTCAAAAATCCGTAGGTCTTAGCCTCTAATATTATTGAAAATGGTCGCTCATGGCTATTTTCGGCAAAATGGGGGTTGTGTGGCCATTGATCATCGACTAGAGGCTCATACACCTCACTACACATATGTTTCCTTGCCATAGATCACATTCTTGGATTTCTAGTGGAGACCATTTCTTGGTCTAAAATCCGTAGGTGTTAGCCTCTAGTATTATTGAAAATGGTCGCTCATGGCTATTTTCAAGGTCGCTCATGGCTATTTTCATAAAAAATGGGGGTTGTGTGGCCATTTATCATCGACTAGAGGCTCATAAACCTCACCCCACATATGTTTCCTTGCCATAGATTACATTCTTGGATTTCTGGTGGAAACCATTTCTTGGTTAAAAACTCGTACGTGTTAGCCTTCGGTATTATTGAAAATGGTCATTCATGGCTATTTTCGGCAAAATGGGGGTTGTGTGGCCATTGATCGTCGACCAGAGGCTCATACACCTCACCCCACATATGTTTCCTTGTCGTAGATCACATTCTTGGATTTCTGGTGGAGACCATTTCTTGGTCAAAAACTCGTACGTGTTAGCCTTCGATATTATTGAAAATGGTCGTTCATGGCTATTTTCGACAAAAAATCTGTAGGTGTTAGCCTTCGATATTATTGAAAATGGTCGTTCATGGCTATTTTCGACAAAAATGGGGGTTGTGTGGCCATTGATCATCGACCAGACGCTCATACTCACCACCATAAATCCAAGAATGTGATCTATGGCAAGGAAACATATGTGTAGTGAGGTGTATGAGCCTCTGGTCGAAGATCAATGGCCACACAACCTTTCCTTGCCATAGATCACATTCTTGGATTTCTGGTGGAGACCATTTCTTGGTCAAAAATCCGTAGGTGTTAGCCTTCGGTATTATTGAAAATGGTTGTTCATGGCTATTTTCGACAAAAATGGGGGTTGTGTGGCCATTGATCATCGACCAGACGCTCATACACCTCACCCCACATATGTTTCCTTGTCGTAGATCACATTCTTGGATTTCTGGTGGAGACCATTTCTTGGTAAAAAATCCATAGGTGTTAGCCTTCGATATTATTGAAAATGGTCGTTCATGGCTATTTTCGACAAAAATGGGGGTTGTGTGGCCATTGATCATCGACCAGACGCTCATACACCTCACCCCACATATGTTTCCTTGCCATAGATCACATTCTTGTATTTCTGGTGGAGACCATTTCTTGGTCTAAAATCCGTAGGTGTTAGCCTCTAGTATTATTGAAAATGGTCGCTCATGGCTATTTTCAAGGTCGCTCATGGCTATTTTCATAAAAAATGGGGGTTGTGTGGCCATTTATCATCGACTAGAGGCTCATAAACCTCACCCCACATATGTTTCCTTGCCATAGATTACATTCTTGGATTTCTGGTGGAAACCATTTCTTGGTTAAAAACTCGTACGTGTTAGCCTTCGGTATTATTGAAAATGGTCATTCATGGCTATTTTCGGCAAAATGGGGGTTTTGTGTCCATTGATCATCGACCAGAGGCTCGTACACCTCACCCCACATATGTTTCCTTGCCATAGATCACATTCTTGGATTTCTGGTGGAGACCATTTCTTGGGCAAAAATCCGAATGTGTTAGCCTTTGGTATTTTTGAAAATGGTCATTCATGGCTATTTTCGACAAAAATGGGGGTTGTGTGGCCATTGATCTTCGACCAGAGGCTCATACACCTCACTACACATATGTTTCCTTGCCATAGATCACATTCTTGGATTTATGGTGGAGACCATTTCTTGGTCAAAAATCCGTAGGTGTTAGCCTTCAGTGTCATTGAAAATGGTCGTTCATGGCTATTTTCGACAAAAAATAGGGTTGTGTGGCCATTGATCGTCGACCAGAGGCTCATACACCTCACCCCACATATGTTTCCTTGCCATAGATCACATTCTTGGATTTCTGGTGGAGACCATTTCTTGGTCAAAAATCCGTAGGTGTTAGCCTTCGGTATTATTGAAAATGGTCATTCATGGCTATTTTCGACAAAAATGGGGGTTGTGTGGCCATTGATCATCGACTAGAGGCTCATACACCTCACCCCACATATGTTTCCTTGCCATAGATCACATTCTTGGATTTCTGGTGGAGACCATTTCTTGGTCTAAAATCCGTAGGTGTTAGCCTCTAGTATTATTGAAAATGGTCGCTCATGGCTATTTTCAAGGTCGCTCATGGCTATTTTCATAAAAAATGGGGGTTGTGTGGCCATTTATCATCGACTAGAGGCTCATAAACCTCACCCCACATATGTTTCCTTGCCATAGATTACATTCTTGGATTTCTGGTGGAGACCATTTCTTGGTCAAAAATCCGTAGGTCTTAGCCTCTAGTATTATTGAAAATGGTCGCTGTTAGCCTTCGGTATTATTGAAAATGGTCATTCATGGCTATTTTCGGCAAAATGGGGGTTGTGTGGCCATTGATCGTCGACCAGAGGCTCATACACCTCACCCCACATATGTTTCCTTGTCGTAGATCACATTCTTGGATTTCTGGCGGAGACCATTTCTTGGTCAAAAATTCGTAGGTGTTAGCCTTCGATATTATTGAAAATGGTCGTTCATGGCTATTTTCGACAAAAATGGGGGTTGTGTGGCCATTGATCATCGACCATAGGCTCATACACCTCACCCCACATATGTTTCCTTGCCATAGATCACATTCTTGGATTTCTGGTGGAGACCATTTCTTGGTCAAAAACCGTAGGTGTTAGCCTTCGGTATTATTGTAAATGGTCATTCATGGCTATTTTCGACAAAAATGGGGGTTGTGTGGCAATTGATCATCGACTAGAGGCTCATACACCTCACCCCACATATGTTTCCTTGCCATAGATCACATTCTTGGATTTCTGGTGGAGACCACTTCTTGGTCAAAAATCCGTAGGTCTTAGCCTCTAGTATTATTGAAAATGGTTGCTCATGGCTATTTTCATAAAAAATGGGGGTTGTGTGGCCATTGATCATCGACCAAGCCATGAACGACCATTTTCAAAAATACCAAAGGCTAACACGTACGGATTTTTGACCAAGAAATGGTCTCCACCAGAAATCCAAGAATGTGATCTATGGCAAGGAAACATATGTGGGGTGAGGTGTATGAGCCTCTAGTCGATGATCAATGGCCACACAACCCCCATTTTTGTCGAAAATAGCCATGAACGACCATTTTCAATAATACCGAAGGCTAACACCTACGGATTTTTGACCAAGAAATGGTCTCCACCTGAAATCCAAGAATGTGATCTATGGCAAGGAAACATATGTGTAGTGAGGTGTACGAGCCTCTGGTCGATGATCAATGGCCACAGAACCCCCATTTTGCCGAAAATAGCCATGAACGACCATTTTCAATAATACCGAAGGCTAACACCTACGGATTTTTGACCAAGAAATGGTCTCCACCAGAAATCCAAGAATGTGATCTATGGCAAGGAAACATATGTGGGGGTTGTGTGGCCATTGATCATCGACTAGAGGCTCGTACACCTCACCCCACATATGTTTCCTTGCCATAGATCACATTCTTGGATTTCTGGTGGGGACCATTTCTTGGTCAAAAATCCGTAGGTGTTAGCCTTCGGTATTATTGTAAATGGTCATTCATGGCTATTTTCGACAAAAATGGGGGTTGTGTGGCCATTGACCATCGACCATAGGCTCATACACCTCACCCCACATATGTTTCCTTGCCATAGATCACATTCTTGGATTTCTGGTGGAGACCATTTCTTGGTTAAAAACTCGTACGTGTTAGCCTTCGGTATTATTGAAAATGGTCATTCATGGCTATTTTCGGCAAAATGGGGGTTGTGTGGCCATTGATCATCGACCAGAGGCTCATACACCTCACTACACATATGTTTCCTTGCCATAGATCACATTCTTGGATTTATGGTGGAGACCATTTCTTGGTCAAAAATCCGTAGGTGTTAGCCGTCAGTGTCATTGAAAATGGTCGTTCATGGCTATTTTCGACAAAAATTAGGGTTGTGTGGCCATTGATCATCGACCAGGGGCTCGTACACCTCACCCCACACCCATTTTTTATGAAAATATCCATGAGCGACCTTGAAAATAGCCATGAGCGACCATTTTCAATAATATTAGAGGCTAAGACCTACAGATTTTTGACCAAGAAATGGTCTCCACCAGAAATCCAAGAATGTGATCTATGGCAAGGAAACATATGTGGGGTGAGGTGTATGAGCCTCTGGTCGATGATCAATGGCCGCACAACCCCCATTTTGCCGAAAATAGCCATGAATGACCATTTTCAAAAATACCAAAGGCTAACACGTACGGATTTTTGACCAAGAAATGGTCTCCACCAGAAATCCAAGAATGTGATCTATGGCAAGGAAACATAAGTGTGGTGAGGTGTACAAGCCTCTGGTCGGTGATCAATGGCCACACAACCCCCATTTGTGTCGAAAATAGCCATGAATGACCATTTTCAATAATACCGAAGGCTAACACCTACGGATTTTTGACCAAGAAATGGTCTCTACCATAAATCCAAGAATGTGATATATGGCAAGGAAACATATGTGTAGTGAGGCCAGACGCTCATACACCTCACCCCACATATGTTTCCTTGCCATAGATCACATTCTTGGATTTCTGGTGGAGACCATTTCTTGGTCAAAAATCCGTAGGTGTTAGCCTTCGGTATTATTGAAAATGGTCGTTCATGGCAATTTTCGACAAAAATGGGGGTTGTGTGGCCATTGATCATCGACCAGAGGCTCATACACCTCACCCCACATATGTTTCCTTGCCATAGATCAAATTCTTGGATTTCTGGTGGAGACCATTTCTTGGTCAAAAATCCGTAGGTGTTAGCCTTCGGTATTATTGAAAATGGTCGTTCATGGCTATTTTCATAAAAAATGGGGGTTGTGTGGCCATTGATCATCGACCAGAGGCTCATACACCTCACCCCACATATGTTTCCTTGCCATAGATCACATTCTTGGATTTCTGGTGGAGACCATTTCTTGGTCAAAAATCCGTAGGTGTTAGCCTTCGGTATTATTGTAAATGGTCATTCATGGCTATTTTCGACAAAAATGGGGGTTATGTGGCCATTGATCATCGACCAGAGGCTCATACACCTCACCCCACATATGTTTCCTTGCCATAGATCACATTCTTGGATTTCTGGTGGAGACCATTTCTTGGTCAAAAATCCGTAGGTCTTAGCCTCTAATATTATTGAAAATGGTCGCTCATGGCTATTTTCATAAAAAAATGGGGGTTGTGTGGCCATTGATCATCGACCAGACGCTCATACACCTCACCCCACATATGTTTCCTTGCCATAGATCACATTCTTGGATTTCTGGTGGAGACCATTTCTTGGTCTAAAATCCGTAGGTGTTAGCCTCTAGTATTATTGAAAATGATCGCTCATGGCTATTTTCAAGGTCGCTCATGGCTATTTTCATAAAAAATGGGGGTTGTGTGGCCATTTATCATCGACTAGAGGCTCAAAAACCTCACCCCACATATGTTTCCTTGCCATAGATTACATTCTTGGATTTCTGGTGGAAACCATTTCTTGGTTAAAAACTCGTACGTGTTAGCCTTCGGTATTATTGAAAATGGTCATTCATGGCTATTTTCGGCAAAATGGGGGTTGTGTGGCCATTGATCGTCGACCAGAGGCTCATACACCTCACCCCACATATGTTTCCTTGTCGTAGATCACATTCTTGGATTTCTGGTGGAGACCATTTCTTGGTCAAAAATCCGTAGGTGTTAGCCTTCGATATTATTGAAAATGGTCGTTCATGGCTATTTTCGACAAAAATGGGGGTTGTGTGGCCATTGATCATCGACCAGAGGCTCATACACCTCACCCCACATATGTTTCCTTGCCATAGATCACATTCTTGGATTTCTGGTGGAGACCATTTCTTGGTCAAAAATCCGTAGGTCTTAGCCTCTAATATTATTGAAAATGGTCGTTCATGGCTATTTTCGACAAAAATAGGGGTTGTGTGGCCATTGATCATCGACCAGAGGCTCATACACCTCACCCCACATATGTTTCCTTGCCATAGATCACATTCTTGGATTTCTGGTGGAGACCATTTCTTGGTCAAAAATCCGTAGGTGTTAGCCTTCAGTATTATTGAAAATGGTCGTTCATGCTATTTTCTACAAAAATAGGGGGGTTGTGTGGCCATTGATCATCGACCAGACGCTCATACACCTCACCCCACATATGTTTCCTAGCCATAGATCACATTCTTGGATTTCTGGTGGAGACCATTCCTTGGTCTAAAATCCATAGGTGTTAGCCTCTAGTATTATTGAAAATGGTCGCTCATGGCTATTTTCAAGGTCGCTCATGGCTATTTTCATAAAAAATGGGGGTTGTGTGGCCATTTATCATCGACTAGAGGCTCATAAACCTCACCCCACATATGTTTCCTTGCCATAGATTACATTCTTGGATTTCTGGTGGAAACCATTTCTTGGTTAAAAACTCGTACGTGTTAGCCTTCGGTATTATTGAAAATGGTCATTCATGGCTATTATCGGCAAAATGGGGGTTGTGTGGCCATTGATCATCGACCAGAGGCTCGTACACCTCACCCCACATATGTTTCCTTGCCATAGATCACATTCTTGGATTTCTGGTGGAGACCATTTCTTGGTCAAAAATCCGTACGTGTTAGCCTTTGGTATTTTTGAAAATGGTCGTTCATGGCTATTTTCGACAAAAATTAGGGTTGTGTGGCCATTGATCGTCGACCAGAGGCTCATACACCTCACCCCACATATGTTTCCTTGCCATAGATCACATTCTTGGATTTCTGGTGGAGACCATTTCTTGGTCAAAAATCCGTAGGTGTTAGCCTTCGGTATTATTGAAAATGGTCGTTCATGGCTATTTTCGACAAAAATGGGGGTTGTGTGGCCATTGATCATCGACCAGAGGCTCATACACCTCACCCCACATATGTTTCCTTGCCATAGATCACATTCTTGGATTTCTGGTGGAGACCATTTCTTGGTCAAAAATTCGTAGGTCTTAGCCTTCGGTATTATTGAAAATGGTCATTCATGGCTATTTTCGGCAAAAATGGGGGTTGTGTGGCCATTGATCATCGACCATAGGCTCATACACCTCACCCCACATATGTTTCCTTGCCATAGATCACATTCTTGGATTTCTGGTGGAGACCATTTCTTGGTCAAAAATCCGTAGGTGTTAGCCTTCGGTATTATTGTAAATGGTCATTCATGGCTATTTTCGACAAAAATGGGGGTTGTGTTGCCATTAATCATCGACCAGAGGCTCATAAAAAATGGGGGTTGTGTGGCCATTTATCATTGACTAGAGGCTCATAAACCTCACCCCACATATGTTTCCTTGCCATAGATCACATTCTTGGATTTCTGGTGGAGACCATTTCTTGGACAAAAATCCGTAGGTCTTAGCCTCTAGTATTATTGAAAATGGTCGCTGTTAGCCTTCGGTATTATTGAAAATGGTCATTCATGGCTATTTTCGACAAAAATGGGGGTTGTGTGGCCATTGATCATCGACTAGAGGCTCATACACCTCACTACACATATGTTTCCTTGCCATAGATCACATTCTTGGATTTCTGGTGGAGACCATTTCTTGGTCTAAAATCCGTAGGTGTTAGCCTCTAGTATTATTGAAAATTGTCGCTCATGGCTATTTTCAAGGTCGCTCATGGCTATTTTCATAAAAAATGGGGGTTGTGTGGCCATTTATCATCGACTAGAGGCTCATAAACCTCACCCCACATATGTTTCCTTGCCATAGATTACATTCTTGGATTTCTGGTGGAAACCATTTCTTGGTTAAAAACTCGTACGTGTTAGCCTTCGGTATTATTGAAAATGGTCGTTCATGGCTATTTTCAAGGTCGCTCATGGCTAATTTCAAGGTCGCTCATGGCTATTTTCATAAAAAATGGGGGTTGTGTGGCCATTGATCGTCGACCAGAGGCTCATACACCTCACCCCACATATGTTTCCTTGCCATAGATCACATTCTTGGATTTCTGGTGGAGACCATTTCTTGGTCAAAAATCCGAATGTGTTAGCCTCCGGTATTTTTGAAAATGGTCATTCATGGCTATTTTCGACAAAAATGGGGGTTGTGTGGCCATTGATCATCGACCAGACGCTCATACACCTCACCCCACATATGTTTCCTTGCCATAGATCACATTCTTGGATTTATGGTGGAGACCATTTCTTGGTCAAAAATCCGTAGCTGTTAGCCTTCAGTGTCATTGAAAATGGTCGTTCATGGCTATTTTCGACAAAAATTAGGGTTGTGAGGCCATTGATCGTCGACCAGAGGCTCATACACCTCACCCCACATATGTTTCCTTGCCATAGATCACACCATAGATTACATTCTTGGATTTCTGGTGGAAACCATTTCTTGGTTAAAAACTCGTACGTGTTAGCCTTCGGTATTATTGAAAATGGTCATTCATGGCTATTTTCGACAAAAATGGGGGTTGTGTGGCCATTGATCATCGACTAGAGGCTCATACACCTCACCCCACATATCTTTCCTTGCCATAGATCACATTCTTGGATTTCTGGTGGAGACCATTTCTTGGTCAAAAATCCGTAGGTGTTAGCCTTCGGTATTATTGTAAATGGTCATTCTATGGCAAGGAAACATATGTGGGGTGAGGTGTATGAGCGTTTGGTCGATGATCAATGGCCACACAACCCCCATTTTTGCCGAAAATAGCCATGAGCGACCATTTTCAATAATACTAGAGGCTAAGACCTACGGATTTTTGACCAAGAAATGGTCTCCACCAGAAATCCAAGAATGTGATCTATGGCAAGGAAACATATGTGGGGTGAGGTGTATGAGCCTCTGGTCGATGATCAATGGCCACACAACCCCCATTTTTGTCGAAAATAGCCATGAATGACCATTTACAATAATACCGAAGGCTAACACCTACGGATTTTTGACCAAGAAATGGTCTCCACCAGAAATCCAAGAATGTGATCTATGGCAAGGTAACATATGTGGGGTGAGGTGTATGAGCGTCTGGTCGATGATCAATGGCCACACAACCCCCATTTCTTGGTTAAAATTCCGTAGGTGTTAGCCTTCGGTATTATTGAAAATGGTCGTTCATGGCTATTTTCGACAAAAATGGGGGTTGTGTGGCCATTGATCATCGACCAGAGGCTCATACACCTCACCCCACATATGTTTCCTTGCCATAGATCACATTCTTGGATTTCTGGTGGAGACCATTTCTTGGTCAAAAATCCGTAGGTCTTAGCCTTCGGTATTATTGAAAATGGTCATTCATGGCTATTTTCGGCAAAATGGGGATTGTGTGGCCATTGATCATCGACCATAGGCTCATACACCTCACCCCACATATGTTTCCTTGCCATAGATCACATTCTTGGATTTCTGGTGGAGACCATTTCTTGGTCAAAAATCCGTAGGTGTTAGCCTTTGGTATTATTGTAAATGGTCATTCATGGCTATTTTCGACAAAAATGGGGGTTGTGTGGCCATTGATCATCGACCAGAGGCTCATAAAAAATGGGGGTTGTGTGGCCATTTATCATCGACTAGAGGCTCATAAACCTCACCCCACATATGTTTCCTTGCCATAGATCACATTCTTGGATTTCTGGTGGAGACCATTTCTTGGTCAAAAATCCGTAGGTCTTAGCCTCTCGTATTATTGAAAATGGTCGCTGTTAGCCTTCGGTATTATTGAAAATGGTCATTCATGGCTATTTTCGACAAAAATGGGGGTTGTGTGGCCATTGATCATCGACTAGAGGCTCATACACCTCACTACACATATGTTTCCTTGCCATAGATCACATTCTTGGATTTCTGGTGGAGACCATTTTTTGGTCTAAAATCCGTAGGTGTTAGCCTCTAGTATTATTGAAAATGGTCGCTCATGGCTATTTTCAAGGTCGCTCATGGCTATTTTCATAAAAAAATGGGGGTTGTGTGGCCATTTATCATCGACCAGAGGCTCATACACCTCACCCCACATATGTTTCCTTGCCATAGATCACATTCTTGGATTTCTGGTGGAGACCATTTCTTGGTCAAAAATCCGTAGGTGTTAGCCTTTGATATTATTGAAAACGGTCATTCATGGCTATTTTCGGCAAAATGGGAGTTGTGTGGCCATTGATCATCGACTAGAGGCTCATACACCTCACCCCACATATGTTTCCTTGTCGTAGATCACATTCTTGGATTTCTGGTGGAGACCATTTCTTGGTCTAAAATCCGTAGGTGTTAGCCTCTAGTATTATTGAAAATGGTCGCTCATGGCTATTTTCGACAAAAATGGGGGTTGTGTTGCCATTGACCATCGACCAGAGGCTCGTACACTTCACCCCACATATGTTTTCTTGCCATAGATCATAATCTTGGATTTCTCGTGGAGACCATTTCTTGGTTAAAAACTCGTACGTGTTAGCCTTCGGTATTATTGTAAATGGTCATTCATGGCTATTTTCGGCAAAATGGGGGTTGTGTGGCCATTGATCATCGACCAGAGGCTCATACACCTCACCCCACATATGTTTCCTTGCCATAGATCACATTCTTGGATTTCTGGTGGAGACCATTTCTTGCTCAAAAATCCGTAGGTGTTAGCCTTCGGTATTATTGAAAATGGTCATTCATGGCTATTTTCGACAAAAATGGGGGTTGTGTGGCCATTGATCATCGACCAGACGCTCATACACCTCACCCCACATATGTTTCCTTGCCATAGATCACATTCTTGGATTTCTGGTGGAGACCATTGAAAGGGAATTAGGCTTACACCTAGTTCCTATATAATTTTGGTGGTTGAATTGCCCAACACAAATCTTTAGACTAACTAGTTTGTTCTAGTGTATAAGTTATACAGGTGCAAAAGGTTCACACTTAGCCAATAAAAAGACCAAGTGTTGGGTTCAACAAAAGAGCAAAGGAGCAACCGAAGGCTCCTCTGGTCTGGCGCACCGGACTGTCCGGTGCACCACCAGACAGTGTCCGGTGCACCAGAGGACTTCAACGTGAACTCGTCGCCTTCGGGAATTCTCCAGAGCCGGCGCGCTATAATTCACCGGACTGTCCGGTGTACACCGGACGGTGTCCGGTGCTCCAACGGGACGCAGCTCAGGAACTCGCCAGCCTCGGGAAATCAGAGCGGCTGCTCCGCTATAATTCACCGGACATGTCCGGTGTGCACCGGACTGTCCGGTGCATCCACGGAGCAAAGGCTACTTCGGCGCCAATGGCTACCTGCGATGCATTTAATGCGCGCGCAGCGCGCGCAGAAGTCAGAGTCGCCCATGCCGGCGCACCGGACAGTGAACAGTGCATGTCCGGTGCGCCACCGGACATCGAGGCGGGCCCAGAAGTCAGAACTCCAACGGTCAGATTCCAACGGCACTGGTGACGTGGCAGGGGCACCGAACATGTCCGGTGTGCACCGGACTGTCCGGTGCGCCATCGAACAGACAGCCTCCACCAACGGTTATTTTGGTGGTTGGGGCTATAAATACCCCAACCACCCAACCATTCATTGCATCCAAGTTTTCCACTTCCCAACTACTTACAAGAGCTCTAGCATTCAATTCTAGACACACCAAAGAGATCAAATCCTCTCCAAATTCCACACAACGCCCTAGTGACTAGAGAGAGAGATTTGCTTGTGTTCTATCGAGCTCTTGCGCTTGGATTGCTTTCTTCTTTCTTGATTCCTTCATTGCGATCAAACTCACTTGTAATTGAGGCAAGAGACACCAAACTTGTGGTGGTCCTTGTGGGAACTTTGTGTTCCAAGTGATTGAGAAGAGAAAGCTCACTCGATCCGTGGGATCGTTTGAGAGAGGGAAGGGTTGAAAGAGACCCGACCTTTGTGGCCTCCTCAACAGGGAGTAGGTTTGAGAGTACCGAACCTCGGTAAAACAAATCCGCGTGTCACACTCTTCATTTGCTTGCGATTTGTTTTCCACCCTCTCTCGCGGACTCGGTTTCATATTTCTAACGCTAACCCGGCTTGTAGTTGTGTTTATATTTGTAAATTTCAGTTTCGCCCTATTCACCCCCCCCCCTCTAGGCGACTATCAATTGGTATCAAAGCCAGGTTCTTCATTAGAGCCTAACCGCTCGAAGTAATGTCGGGAGATCACGCCAAGAAGGAGATGGAGACCGGCGAAAAGCCCACTACAAGCCACGGGAGCACTTCATCGGAAGAGTCCCGCACTAAGAGGAAGGAGAAGAAGAAGAGCTCCTCCAACAAAGGGAAGGAGAAGAAATCTTCTTCTCACCACAAAGAGAAGAAGGAGAAATCTTCCTCTCACAAGCCGCATCGGAGTGGGGACAAGCACAAGAGGATGAGGAAAGTCGTCTACTACGAGACCGACACTTCATCAACATCCACCTCCGGCTTCGACGCGGCGTCCGTCACTTCTAAACGCCAAGAGCGTAAGGAGTATAGTAAGATTCCCCTAAGCTACCCTCGCATTTCTAAACATACACCTTTACTTTCCGTCCCATTAGGCAAACCACCAACTTTTGATGGTGAATATTACGCTAGGTGGAGCGATTTAATGCGATTTCATCTAACCTCGCTCCACAAAAGTATATGGGATGTTGTTGAGTTTGGTGTACAGGTACCGTCCGTAGGGGATGAAGACTATGATGAGGATGAGGTGGCCCAAATCGAGCACTTCAACTCTCAAGAAACAACAATACTCCTCGCCTCTTTAAGTAGAGAGGAGTATAACAAAGTTCAAGGGTTGAAGAGCGCCAAGGAGGTTTGGGATGTGCTCAAAACCGCGCACGAGGGAGATGAGCTCACAAAGATCACCAAGCGGGAAACGATCGAGGGGGAGCTCGGTCGGTTCCGGCTTCGAAAAGGGGAAGAGCCACAACACATGTACAACCGGCTCAAGACCTTGGTGAACCAAGTGCGCAACCTCGGGAGCAAGAAGTGGGACGACCACGAAGTGGTTAAGGTTATTCTAAGATCTCTCATTTTCCTTAACCCCACTCAAGTTCAATTAATTCGTGGTAATCCTAGATATACTAAAATGACCCCAGAGGAAGTTATCGGGAATTTTGTAAGTTTTGAGTGCATGATCGAAGGCTCGAGGGAGATCAACGAGCTTGATGATCCCTCCACATCCGAAGCTCAACCCGTCGCATTCAAGGCGACAGAGGAAAAGAAGGAGGAGTCTACACCAAGTAGACAACCAATCGACGCCTCCAAGCTCGACAATGAGGAAATGGCGCTCGTCATCAAGAGCTTCCGCCAAATCCTCAAGCAAAGGAGGGGGAAAGACTACAAGTCCCGCTCCAAGAAAGTTTGCTACAAGTGTGGTAAGCCCGGTCACTTTATTGCAAAATGTCCATTATCAAGTGACAGTGACAGGGATAACGACAAGAAGGGCAAGAGGAGAGAAAAGAAGAGGTACTACAAGAAGAAGGGCGGCGATGCCCATGTTTGTCGGGAGTGGGACTCCGACGAGAGCTCAAGTGACTCCTCCGACGACGAGGACGCCGCCAACATCGCCGTCACCAAGGGACTCCTCTTCCCCAACGTCGGCCACAAGTGCCTCATGGCAAAGGACGGCAAACGGAAGAAGGTTAAATCTAACTCCTCCACTAAATATGAGTCTTCTAGTGATGATAATGCTAGTGATGAGGAGGATAACTTGCGATCTCTTTTTGCCAACCTCAACATGCAACAAAAGGAAAAACTTAATGAATTAATTAGTGCCATTCATGAAAAGGATGATCTCTTGGACACTCAAGAGGACTTCCTTATTAAAGAAAATAAGAAGCATGTTAAGGTTAAAAATGCTTATGCTCTAGAAGTAGAAAAATGTCAAAAACTATCTAGTGAGCTAAGCACTTGCCATGAGATGATTGACAACCTTAGAAATGAAAATGCTAGTTTAAATGCTAAGGTTGATTCTCATGTTTGTGATATTTCAATTCCCAATCTTAGAAACAATAATGATGATTTACTTGCTAAGATTGAAGAATTGAATGTATCTCTTGCTAGCCTTAGATTAGAAAATGAAAACTTGATTGCTAAGGCTAAAGATTTTGATGTTTGCAAAGTTACAATTTCTGATCTTAGAGATAAGAATGATATATTACGTGCTAAGATTGTTGAACTTAATTCTTGCAAACCATCTACATCTACCATTGAGCATGTCACTATTTGTACTAGATGTAGAGATATTGATGTTGATGCTATTCATGATCACATGATTTTGATTAAACAACAAAATGATCATATAGCAAAATTAGATGCTAAAATTGTCGAGCATAACTTAGAAAATGAAAAGTTTAAATTTGCTAGAAGTATGCTCTATAATGGGAGACGCCCGGGCATCAAGGATGGCATTGGCTTTCAAAGGGGAGACAATGTCAAACTTAATGCCCCTCCTAAAAGATTGTCCAACTTTGTTAAGGGCAAGGCTCCCATGCCTCAGGATAACGAGGGTTACATTTTATACCCTGCCGGTTATCCCGAGGACAAAATTAGGAGAATTCACTCTAGGAAGTCTCACTCTGGCCCTAATCATGCTTTTATGTATAAGGGTGAGACATCTAGCTCTAGGCAACCAACCCGTGCTAAGTTGCCTAAGAAGAAAACTCCTATTGCATCAAATGATCATGATATTTCTTTTAAAACTTTTGATGCATCTTATGTTTTGACTAACAAATCCGGCAAGGTAGTTGCCAAGTTTGTTGGGGGCAAACACAAGGGGTCAAAGACTTGTGATTGGATACCCAAAGTTCTTGTTTCTAATGCCAAAGGACCCAAAACCGTTTGGGTACCTAAAGTCAAGAACTAAAATTGTTTTGTAGGTTTATGCATCCGGGGGCTCAAGTTGGATACTCGACAGCGGGTGCACAAACCATATGACAGTGGAGAAAAGGATGTTCTCCTCCTATGAGAAAAACCAAGATCCCCAACGAGCTATCACATTCGGGGATGGAAATCAAGGTTTGGTCAAAGGTCTTGGTAAAATTGCTATATCTCCTGACCATTCAATTTCCAATGTTTTTCTTGTAGATTCTTTAGATTACAATTTGCTTTCCGTTTCACAATTATGTCAAATGGGCTACAACTGTCTATTTACTGATGTAGGTGTCACTGTCTTTAGAAGAAGTGATGATTCAATAGCATTTAAGGGTGTGTTAGAGGGTCAGCTATACTTAGTAGATTTTGATAGAGCTGAACTCGACACATGCTTAATTGCTAAGACTAACATGGGTTGGCTCTGGCACCGCCGACTAGCCCATGTTGGGATGAAGAATCTTCATAAGCTTCTAAAGGGAGAACACATTTTAGGACTAACAAATGTTCATTTTGAGAAAGACAGGATTTGTAGTGCATGTCAGGCAGGAAAGCAAGTTGGAGCCCATCATCCACACAAGAACATCATGACGACCGAAAGACCACTGGAGCTCCTACACATGGACCTATTCGGCCCGATTGCTTACATAAGCATCGGCGGGAGTAAGTATTGTCTTGTAATAGTGGATGATTATTCTCGCTTCACTTGGGTATTCTTTTTATAGGAAAAATCTCAAACCCAAGAGACCTTAAAGGGATTCTTGAGACGGGCTCAAAATGAGTTTGGCTTAAGGATCAAGAAAATAAGAAGCGACAACGGGACGGAGTTCAAGAACTCTCAAATCGAAGGCTTTCTTGAGGAAGAGGGCATCAAGCATGAGTTCTCTTCTCCCTACACCCCACAACAAAATGGTGTAGTGGAGAGGAAGAATCGAACTCTATTAGACATGGCAAGGACCATGCTTGATGAGTACAAGACTTCGGATCGGTTTTGGGCCGAGGCGGTCAACACCGCTTGCTACGCCATCAACCGGTTGTATCTACACCGAATCCTCAAGAAGACATCATATGAACTCCTAACCGGTAAAAAGCCCAACATTTCATATTTTAGAGTCTTTGGTAGCAAATGCTTTATTCTTATTAAAAGAGGTAGAAAATCTAAATTTGCTCCTAAGACTGTGGAAGGCTTTTTACTTGGTTATGACTCAAACACAAGGGCATATAGGGTCTTTAACAAGTCCACTGGACTAGTTGAAGTCTCATGTGACGTTGTGTTTGATGAAACTAACGGCTCTCAAGTAGAGCAAGTTGATCTTGATGAGATAGGTGATGAAGAGGCTCCGTGCATCGCGCTAAGGAACATGTCCATTGGGGATGTGTGTCCTAAGGAATCCGAAGAGCTTCCAAAAGCACAAGATCAACCATCCTCCTCCACGCGAGCATCTCCACCAACTCAAAATGAGGATGAGGCTCAAGTTGATGAAGTAGAAGATCAAGCAATTGAGCCACCTCAAGATGATGGCAATGATCAAGGGGGAGATGCAAATGAGGAAGACAAGGAGGAAGAGGAACAAAGGCCGCCACACCCAAGAGTCCACCAAGCAATCCAACGAGATCACCCCGTCGACACCATCCTCGGTGACATTCATAAGGGGGTAACTACTAGATCTCGTGTTGCACATTTTTGTGAACATTACTCGTTTGTTTCCTCTATTGAGCCACACAGGGTAGAGGAAGCACTACAAGATTCGGATTGGGTGGTGGCGATGCAAGAAGAGCTCAACAACTTCACTAGGAATGAGGTATGGCATTTAGTTCCACGTCCTAACCAAAATGTTGTAGGAACCAAATGGGTCTTCCGCAACAAGCAAGACGAGCATGGTGTGGTGATAAGGAACAAAGCTCGACTTGTGGCCAAGGGATACTCCCAAGTCGAAGGTTTGGATTTCGGTGAAACCTATGAACCCGTAGCTAGGCTTGAGTCAATTCGTATATTATTAGCCTATGCTACTTACCATGGCTTTAAGCTTTATCAAATGGACGTGAAAAGTGCCTTCCTCAATGGACCAATCAAGGAAGAGGTCTATGTTGAGCAACCTCCCGGCTTTGAAGACAGTGAGTATCCTAACCATGTCTATAAGCTCTCTAAGGCGCTTTACGGGCTCAAGCAAGCCCCAAGAGCATGGTATGAATGCCTTAGGGATTTCCTTATTGCTAATGGCTTCAAAGTCGGAAAAGCCGATCCTACTCTATTCACTAAAACTCTTGACAATGATTTGTTTGTATGCCAAATTTATGTTGATGATATCATATTTGGGTCTACTAACGAATCTACTTGTGAAGAATTTAGTAGGATCATGACACAAAAGTTCGAGATGTTGATGATGGGGGAGTTGAAGTATTTTCTAGGATTCCAAGTCAAACAACTCCAAGAGGGCACCTTCATCAGCCAAACAAAGTACACTCAACACATTCTAACCAAGTTTGGGATGAAGGATGCCAAACCCATCAAGACACCCATGGGAACTAATGGGCATCTCGACCTCGACACGGGAGGTAAGTCCGTGGATCAAAAGGTATACCGGTCGATGATAGGTTCATTACTCTATTTATGTGCATCTCGACCGGACATTATGCTTTCCCTTTGCATGTGTGCAAGATTCCAATCCGACCCTAAGGAATCCCACCTTACGACCGTAAAACGAATCTTGAGATATTTGGCTTATACTCCTAAGTTTGGGCTTTGGTACCCTCGGGGATCCACTTTTGATTTAATTGGTTATTCGGATGCCGATTGGGCGGGGTGTAAGATTAATAGAAAGAGCACATCAGGGACTTGCCAGTTCTTGGGAAGATCCTTGGTGTCTTGGGCCTCAAAGAAGCAAAATTCGGTCGCTCTTTCAACCGCCGAAGCCGAGTACATTGCCGCAGGTCATTGTTGCGCGCAATTGCTTTGGATGAGGCAAACCCTGCGGGACTACGGTTACAAATTAACCAAAGTCCCTTTGCTATGTGATAATGAGAGTGCAATCAAAATGGCCGACAATCCCGTCGAGCATAGCCGCACTAAGCACATAGCCATTCGGTATCATTTTCTTAGGGATCACCAACAAAAGGGAGATATTGAGATTGCATACATTAATACTAAAGATCAATTAGCCGATATCTTTACCAAACCACTTGATGAACAAACTTTTACCAAACTTAGGCATGAGCTCAATATTCTTGATTCTAGAAATTTCTATTGCTAACTTGCACACATAGCTCATGAATATACCTTTGATCATGTCTCTTTCATATGCTATGACTAATGTGTTTTCAAGTCTACTTCAAATCAAGTCATAGGTGCATTGAAAGGGCATTGGAGTCTTCGGCGAAGACAAAGGCTTCCACTCCGTCAACTCATCCTTCGCCGTCACTCCGAGCCGCTCTCTATCCTTGGGGGAGAGAGCAAAACAAAAGGACTCCTACTTTGGTATAATCTTCACTCTTTTATTTATGACCAAGGGAGGAGAAAGTTATTTGAAGGGCTCTAATGACTCCGTTTTTGGCGATTCATGCCAAAGGGGGAGGAAGTATTAGCCCAAAGCAAAAGGACCGCACCACCACCTAATTTTAAAATGTAATTTCCAATTGTCAATTTGGTATCTTAATGTGTTCAAAAAGGGGAGAAAGTAGTATTTCAAAATTGTTTCATCAAAACCCTCTTGAACACTAAGAGGAGATTTTATTTAGGGGGAGTTTTGTTTAGTCAAAGGAAAAGCATTTGGAACAGGGGGAGAAAATTTCAAATCTTGAAAATGCTTTGCAAACTCTTATTCATTTACCCTTGACTATTTGCAAAAGAACTTTGAAAAGATTTAGAAAAGATTTTGCAAAAACAAAACATGTGGTGCAAGCGTGGTCCAAAATGTTAAAAATGAAGAAACAATCCATGCATATCTTGTAAGTATTTATATTGGCTCAATTCCAAGCAACCTTTGCACTTATATTATGCAAACTAGTTCAATTATGCACTTCTATATTTGCTTTGGTTTGTGTTGGCATCAATCACCAAAAAGGGGGAGATTGAAAGGGAATTAGGCTTACACCTAGTTCCTATATAATTTTGGTGGTTGAATTGCCCAACACAAATCTTTGGACTAACTAGTTTGTTCTAGTGTATAAGTTATACAGGTGCAAAAGGTTCACACTTAGCCAATAAAAAGACCAAGTGTTGGGTTCAACAAAAGAGCAAAGGAGCAACCGAAGGCTCCTCTGGTCTGGCGCACCGGACTGTCCGGTGCACCACTGGACAGTGTCCGGTGCACCAAAGGACTTCAACGCGAACTCGTCGCCTTCGGGAATTCTCCAGAGCCGGCGCGCTATAATTCACCGAACTGTCCCGTGCTCCAACGGGACGCGGCTCAGGAACTCGCCAGCCTCGGGAAATCAGAGCGTCTGCTCCGCTATAATTCACCGGACATGTCCGGTGTGCACCGGACTGTCCGGTGCATCCACGGAGCAACGGCTACTTCGGCGCCAACGGCTACCTGCGATGCATTTAATGCGCGCGCAGCGAGCGCAGAAGTCAGAGTCGCCCATGCCGGCGCACCGGACAGTGAACAGTGCATGTCCGGTGCGCCACCGGACATCGAGGCGGGCCCAGAAGTCAGAACTCCAACGGTCAGATTCCAACGGCACTGGTGACGTGGCAGGGGCACCGGACATGTCCGGTGCGCCATCGAACAGACAGCCTCCACCAACGGTTATTTTGGTGGTTGGGGCTATAAATACCCCAACCACCCAACCATTCATTGCATCCAAGTTTTCCACTTCCCAACTACTTACAAGAGCTCTAGCATTCAATTCTAGACACACCAAAGAGATCAAATCCTCTCCAAATTCCACACAACGCCCTAGTGACTAGAGAGAGAGATTTGCTTGTGTTCTATCGAGCTCTTGCGCTTGGATTGCTTTCTTCTTTCTTGATTCCTTCATTGCGATCAAACTCACTTGTAATTGAGGCAAGAGACACCAAACTTGTGGTGGTCCTTGTGGGTACTTTGTGTTCCAAGTGATTGAGAAGAGAAAGCTCACTCGATCCGTGGGATCGTTTGAGAGAGGGAAGGGTTGAAAGAGACCCGGCCTTTGTGGCCTCCTCAACGGGGAGTAGGTTTGAGAGAACCGAACCTCGGTAAAACAAATCCGCGTGTCACACTCTTCATTTGCTTGCGATTTGTTTTCCACCCTCTCTCGCGGACTCGGTTTCATATTTCTAAAGCTAACCCGGCTTGTAGTTGTGTTTATATTTGTAAATTTCAGTTTCGCCCTATTCACCCCCCCCCCCCTCTAGGCGACTATCAACCATTTCTTGGTCTAAAATCCGTAGGTGTTAGCCTCTAGTATTATTGAAAATGGTCGCTCATGGCTATTTTCATAAAAAATGGGGGTTGTGTGGCCATTGATCATCGACCAGAGGCTCGTACACTTCACCCCACATATGTTTCCTTGCCATATATTACATTCTTGGATTTCTGGTGGAAACCATTTCTTGGTTAAAAACTCGTACGTGTTAGCCTTCGGTATTATTGAAAATGGTCATTCATGGCTATTTTCGACAAAATGGGGGTTGTGTGGCCATTGATCATCGACCAGAGGCTCATACACCTCACCCCACATATGTTTCCTTGCCATAGATCACATTCTTGGATTTCTGGTGGAGACCATTGATCTTCGACCAGAGGCTCATACACCTCACTACACATATGTTTCCTTGCCATAGATCACATTCTTGGATTTATGGTGGAGAACATTTGATCTATGGCAAGGAAACATATGTGGGGTGAGGTGTACGAGCCTCTTGTCGATGATCAATGGCCACACAACCCCCATTTTGCCGAAAATAGCCATGAATGACCATTTTCAAAAATACCGAAGGCTAACACCTACGGATTTTTGACCAAGAAATGGTCTCCACCAGAAATCCAAGAATGTGATCTATGGCAAGGAAACATATGTGGGGTGAGGTGTATGAGCCTCTGGTCGATGATCAATGGCCACACAACCCCCATTTTTGTCGAAAATAGCCATGAACGACCATTTTCAATAATACCGAAGGCTAACACCTACGGATTTATGACCAAGAAATGGTCTCCACCAGAAATCCAAGAATGTGATCTATAGCAAGGAAACATATGTGGGGTGAGGTGTATGAGCCTATGGTGGAAGATCAATGGCCACACAACCCCCATTTTGCCGAAAATAGCCATGAACGACCATTTTCAATAATACCGAAGGCTAACACGTACGAGTTTTTAACCAAGAAATGGTCTCCACCAGAAATCCAAGAATGTGATCTATGGCAAGGAAACATATGTGGGGTGAGGTGTATGAGCGTCTGGTCGATGATTAATGGCCACACAACCCCCATTTTTGTCGAAAATAGCCATGAATGACCATTTTCAAAAATAATAAAGGCTAACACCTACGGATTTTTGACCAAGAAATGGTCTCCACCAGAAATCCAAGAATGTGATCTATGGCAAGGAAACATATGTGGGGTGAGGTGTACGAGCCTCTGGTCGATGATCAATGGCCACATAACCCCCATTTTGCCGAAAATAGCCATGAGTGACCATTTTCAATAATACCGAAGGCTAACACGTACGAGTTTTTAACCAAGAAATGGTTTCCACCAGAAATCCAAGAATGTAATATATGGTGTGATCTATGGCAAGGAAACATATGTGGGGTGAGGTGTATGAGCCTCTGGTCGACGATCAATGGCCACACAACCCTAATTTTTGTCGAAAATAGCCAGGAACGACCATTTTCAATGACACTGAAGGCTAACACCTACGGATTTTTGACCAAGAAATGGTCTCCACCATAAATCCAAGAATGTGATCTATGGCAAGGAAACATATGTGGGGTGAGGTGTATGAGCGTCTGGTCGATGATCAATGGCCACACAACCCCCATTTTTGTCGAAAATAGCCATGAAAGACCATTTTCAAAAATACCAAAGGCTAACACGTACGAGTTTTTAACCAAGAAATGGTCTCCACCAGAAATCCAAGAATGTAATCTATGGCAAGGAAACATATGTGGGGTGAGGTGTATGAGCCTCTGGTCGATGATAAATGGCCACACAACCCCCATTTTGCCGAAAATAGCCATGAATGACCATTTTCAATAATACCGAAGGCTAACACCTACGAGTTTTTAACCAAGAAATGGTCTCCACCAAAAATCCAAGAATGTGATCTATGGCAAGGAAACATATGTGGGGTGAGGTGTATGAGCCTCTGGTCGATGATCAATGGCCACACAACCCCCATTTTTGTCGAAAATAGCCATGAACGACCATTTTCAATAATATCGAAGGCTAACAACTACGGATTTTTGCCCAAGAAATGGTCTCCACCAGAAATCCAAGAATGTGATCTACGACAAGGAAACATATGTGGGGTGAGGTGTATGAGCCTCTGGTCGATGATCAATGGCCACACAACCCCCATTTTGTCGAAAATAGCCATGAACGACCATTTTCAATAATACCGAAGGCTAACACCTACGGATTTTTGACCAAGAAATGGTCTCCACCAGAAATCCAAGAATGTGATCTATGGCAAGGAAACATATGTGGGGTGAGGTGTATGATCCTATGGTGGAAGATCAATGGCCACACAACCCCCATTTTGCCGAAAATAGCCATGAACGACCATTTTCAATAATACCGAAGGCTAACACGTACGAGTTTTTAACCAAGAAATGGTCTCCACCAGAAATCCAAGAATGTGATCTATGGCAAGGAAACATATGTGGGGTGCGGTGTATGAGCGTCTGGTCGATGATCAATGGCCACACAACCCCCATTTTTGTCGAAAATAGCCATGAATGACCATTTTCAAAAATACCAAAGGCTAACACCTACGGATTTTTGACCAAGAAATGGACTCCACCAGAAATCCAAGAATGTGATCTATGGCAAGGAAACATATGTGGGGTGAGGTGTACGAGCCTCTGGTCGATGATCAATGGCCACACAACCCCCATTTTGCCGAAAATAGCCATGAATGACCATTTTCAATAATACCGAAGGCTAACACGTACGAGTTTTTAACCAAGAAATGGTTTCCACCAGAAATCCAAGAATGTAATCTATGGTGTGATCTATGGCAAGGAAACATATGTGGGGTGAGGTGTATGAGCCTCTGGTCGACGATCAATGGCCACACAACCCTAATTTTTGTCGAAAATAGCCATGAACAACCATTTTCAATGACACTGAAGGCTAACACCTACGGATTTTTGACCAAGAAATGGTCTCCACCATAAATCCAAGAATGTGATCTATGGCAAGGAAACATATGTGGGGTGAGGTGTATGAGCGTCTGGTCGATGATCAATGGCCACACAACCCCCATTTTTGTCGAAAATAGCCATGAATGACCATTTTCAAAAATACCAAAGGCTAACACGTACGAGTTTTTAACCAAGAAATGGTCTCCACCAGAAATCCAAGAATGTAATCTATGGCAAGGAAACATATGTGGGGTGAGGTGTATGAGCCTCTAGGTCGATGATAAATGGCCACAAAACCCCCATTTTGCCGAAAATAGCCATGAATGACCATTTTCAATAATACCGAAGGCTAACACCTACGAGTTTTTAACCAAGAAATGGTCTCCACCAGAAATTCAAGAATGTGATCTATGGCAAGGAAACATATGTGGGGTGAGGTGTATGAGCCTCTGGTCGATGATCAATGGCCACACAACCCCCATTTTTTATGAAAATAGCCATGAGCGACCTTGAAAATAGCCATGCGCGACCATTTTCAATAATACTAGAGGCTAACACGTACGGATTTTTGACCAAGAAATGGTCACCACCAGAAATCCAAGAATGTGATCTATGGCAAGGAAACATATGTGGGGTGAGGTGTATGAGTCTCTGGTCGATGATCAATGGCCACACAACCCCCATTTTTGTCGAAAATAGCCATGAACGACCATTTTCAATAATACCGAAGGCTAAGACCTACGGATTTTTGACCAAGAAATGGTCTCCACCAGAAATCCAAGAATGTGATCTATGGCAAGGAAACATATGTGGGGTGAGGTGTATGAGCCTCTGGTCGATGATCAATTGTCACACAACCCCCATTTTTGTCGAAAATAGCCATGAACGACCATTTTCAATAATATCGAAGGCTAACACCTACGGATTTTTGACCAAGAAATGGTCTCCACCAGAAATCCAAGAATGTGATCTACGACAAGGAAACATATGTGGGGTGAGGTGTATGAGCCTCTGGTCGCGATCAATGGCCACACAACCCCCATTTTTGTCGAAAATAGCCATGAATGACCATTTTCAATAATATCGAAGGCTAACACCTACGGATTTTTGACCAAGAAATGGTCTCCACCAAAAATCCAAGAATGTGATCTATGGCAAGGAAACATATGTGGGGTGAGGTGTATGAGCCTCTGGTCGACGATCAATGGCCACACAACCCCCATTTTGCCGAAAATAGCCATGAATGACCATTTTCAATAATACCGAAGGCTAACACGTACGAGTTTTTAACCAAGAAATGGTCTCCACCAGAAATCCAAGAATGTAATCTATGACAAGGAAACATATGTGGGGTGAGGTTTATGAGCCTCTAGTCGATGATAAATGGCCACACAACCCCCATTTTTTATGAAAATAGCCATGAGCGACCTTGAAAATAGCCATGAGCGACCATTTCAATAATACTAGAGGCTAACACCTACGAATTTTAGACCAAGAAATGGTCTCCACCAGAAATCCAAGAATGTGATCTATGGCAAGGAAACATATGTGGGGTGAGGTGTATGAGCCTCTAGTCGATGATCAAATGCCACACAACCCCCATTTTTGTCGAAAATAGCCATGAATGACCATTTTCAATAATACCGAAGGCTAACACCTACGGATTTTTGACCAAGAAATGGTCTCCACCAGAAATCTAAGAATGTGATCTATGGCAAGGAAACATATGTGGGGTGAGGTGTACGAGCCTCTGGTCGATGATCAGTGGCCACACAACCCCCATTTTGCCGAAAATAGCCATGAATGACCATTTTCAATAATACCGAAGGCTAACACGTACGAGTTTTTAACCAAGAAATGGTTTCCACCAGAAATCCAAGAATGTAATCTATGGCAAGGAAACATATGTGGGGTGAGGTTTATGAGCCTCTAGTCGATGATAAATGGCCACACAACCCCCATTTTTTATGAAAATAGCCATGAGCGACCTTGAAAATAGCCATGAGCGACCATTTTCAATAATACTAGAGGCTAACACCTACGGATTTTAGACCAAGAAATGGTCTCCACCAGAAATCCAAGAATGTGATCTATGGCAAGGAAACTTATGTGGGGTGAGGTGTATGAGCATCTGGTCGATGATCAATGGCCACACAACCCCCATTTTTGTCGAAAATAGCCATGAGCGACCATTTTCAATAATACCTAAGGCTAACACCTACGGATTTTAGACCAAGAAATGGTCTCCACCAGAAATCCAAGAATGTGATCTATGGCAAGGAAACATATGTGGGGTGAGGTGTATGAGCGTCTGGTCGATGATCAATGGCCACACAACCCCCATTTTTGTCGAAAATAGCCATGAACGACCATTTTCAATAATACCGAAGGCTAACACCTACGGATTTTTGACCAAGAAATGGTCTCCACCAGAAATCCAAGAATGTGATCTACGACAAGGAAACATATGTGGGGTGAGGTGTATGAGCCTCTGGTCGACGATCAATGGCCACACAACCCCCATTTTGCCGAAAATAGCCATGACTGACCATTTTCAATAATACCGAAGGCTAACACGTACGAGTTTTTAACCAAGAAAAGGTTTCCACCAGAAATCCAAGAATGTAATCTATGGCAAGGAAACATATGTGGGGTGAGGTGTATGAGCCTCTAGTCGATGATAAATGGCCACACAACCCCCATTTTTGTCGAAAATAGCCATGAACGACCATTTTCAATAATACCGAAGGCTAACACCTACGGATTTTTGACCAAGAAATGGTCTGCACTAGAAATCCAAGAATGTGATCTATGGCAAGGAAACATATGTGGGGTGAGGTGTACGAGCCTTTAGTCGATGATCAATGGCCACACAACCCCCATTTTGCCGAAAATAGCCATGAGCGACCATTTTCAATAATATTAGAGGCTAACACCTACGGATTTTAGACCAACAAATGGTCTCCACCAGAAATCCAAGAATGTGATCTATGGCAAGGAAACATATGTGGGGTGAGGTGTACGAGCCTCTGGTCGATGATCAATGGCCACACAACCCCCATTTTTGTCGAAAATAGCCATGAACGACCATTTTCAATAATACCGAAGGCTAACACGTACGAGTTTTTAACCAAGAAATGGTTTCCACCAGAAATCCAAGAATGTAATCTATGGCAAGGAAACATATGTGGGGTGAGGTTTATGAGCCTCTAGTCGATGATAAATGGCCACACAACCCCCATTTTTTATGAAAATAGCCATGAGCGACCTTGAAAATAGCCATGAGCGACCATTTTCAATAATATTAGAGGCTAACACCTACGGATTTTAGACCAAGAAATGGTCTCCACCAGAAATCCAAGAATGTGATCTATGGCAAGGAAACATATGTGGGGTGAGGTGTACGAGCCTCTGGTCGATGATCAATGGCCACACAACCCCCATTTTTGTCGAAAATAGCCACGAGCGACCATTTTCAATAATACTAGAGGCTAAGACCTGCGGATTTTTGACCAAGAAATGGTGTCCACCAGAAATCCAAGAATGTGATCTATGGCAAGGAAACACATGTGGGGTCAGGTGTATGAGCCTCTGGTCGATGATCAATGGCCACACAACCCCCATTTTTTTATGAAAATAGCCATGAACGACCATTTTCAAAAATACCAAAGGCTAACACCTACGGATTTTTGACCAAGAAATGGTCTCCACCAGAAATACAAGAATGTGATCTATGGCAAGGAAACATATGTGGGGTGAGGTGTACGAGCCTCTAGTCGATGATCAATGGCCACAGAACCCCCATTTTGCCGAAAATAGCCATGAACGACCATTTTCAATAATACCGAAGGCTAACACGTACGAGTTTTTAACCAAGAAATGGTCTCCACCAGAAATCCAAGAATGTGATCTATGGCAAGGAAACATATGTGGGGTGAGGTGTACGAGCCTTTAGTCAATGATCAATGGCCACACAACCCCCATTTTGCCGAAAATAGCCATGAGCGACCATTTTCAATAATATTAGAGGCTAACACCTACGGATTTTAGACCAAGAAATGGTCTCCACCAGAAATCCAAGAATGTGATCTATGGCAAGGAAACATATGTGGGGTGAGGTGTACGAGCCTTTGGTCGATGATCAATGGCCACACAACCCCCATTTTTGTCGAAAATAGCCATGAACGACCATTTTCAATAATACCGAAGGCTAACACGTATGAGTTTTTAACCAAGAAATGGTCTCCACCAGAAATCCAAGAATGTGATCTATGGCAAGGAAACATATGTGGGGTGAGGTGTATGAGCGTCTGGTCGATGATCAATGGCCACACAACCCCCATTTTTGTCGAAAATAGCCATGAACGACCTTGAAAATAGCCATGAGCGACCATTTTCAATAATACTAGAGGCTAACACCTATGGATTTTAGACCAAGAAATGGTCTCCACCAGAAATCCAAGAATGTGATCTATGACAAGAAAACATATGTGGGGTTAGGTGTATGTGCGTCTGGTCGATGATCAATGGCCACACAACCCCCATTTTTGTCAAAAATAGCCATGAACGACCATTTTCAATAATACCGAAGGCTAACACCTACGGATTTTTGCCCAAGAAATGGTCTCCACCAGAAATCCAAGAATGTGATCTATGGCAAGGAAACATATGTGGGGTGAGGTGTATGAGCCTCTGGTCGACGATCAATGGCCACACAACCCCCATTTTGCCGAAAATAGCCATGAACGACCATTTTCAATAA
Organism: Zea mays; assembly: GCF_902167145.1. Lineage (NCBI taxonomy): Eukaryota > Viridiplantae > Streptophyta > Magnoliopsida > Poales > Poaceae > Zea > Zea mays. The sequence goes on along the minus strand of NW_023367007.1, from coordinate 23,733 downwards.
TAATGAAGGCTAACACGTACGAGTTTTTGACCAAGAAATGGTCTCCACCAAAAATCTAAGAATGTGATCTATGGCAAGGAAACATATGTGGGGTGAGGTGTATGAGCCTCTGGTCGACGATCAATGGCCACTCAACCCCCATTTTGCCGAAAATAGCCATGAATGACCATTTTCAATAATACTAGAGGCTAAGACCTACGGATTTTAGACCAAGAAATGGTCTCCACCAGAAATCCAAGAATGTGATCTATGGCAAGGAAACATATGTGGGGTGAGGTGTATGAGCGTCTAGTCGATGATCAATGGCCACATAACCCCCATTTTTGTCGAAAATAGCCATGAACGACCATTTTCAAAAATACCGAAGGCTAACACCTACGGATTTTTGACCAAGAAATGGTTTCCACCAGAAATCCAAGAATGTGATCTATGGCAAGGAAACATATGTGGGGTGAGGTTTATGAGCCTCTGGTCGATGATCAATGGCCACACAACCCCCATTTTTGTCGAAAATAGCCATGAATGACCATTTTCAATAATACCGAAGGCTAACACGTACGAGTTTTTAACCAAGAAATGGTTTCCACCAGAAATCCAAGAATGTAATCTATGGCAAGGAAACATATGTGGGGTGAGGTTTATGAGCCTCTAGTCGATGATAAATGGCCACACAACCCCCATTTTTTATGAAAATAGCCACGAGCGACCTTGAAAATAGCCATGAGCGACCATTTTCAATAATACTAGAGGCTAACACCTACGGATTTTAGACCAAGAAATGGTCTCCACCAGAAATCCAAGAATGTGATCTATGGCAAGGAAACATATGTGGGGTGAGGTGTATGAGCGTCTGGTCGATGATCAATGGCCACACAACCCCCATTTTTGTCGAAAATAGCCATGAACGACCATTTTGAATAATACCGAAGGCTAACACCTACAGATTTTTGACCAAGAAATGGTCTCCACCAGAAATCCAAGAATGTGATCTATGGCAAGGAAACATATGTGGGGTGAGGTGTATGAGCCTCTAGTCGATGATCAATGGCCACACAACCCCCATTTTTGTCGAAAATAGCCATGAATGACCATTTTCAAAAATACCAAAGGCTAACACGTACGGATTTTTGACCAAGAAATGGTGTCCACCAGAAATCCAAGAATGTGATCTATGGCAAGGAAACATATGTGGGGTGAGGTGTATGAGCCTCTGGTCGATGATCAATGGCCACACAACCCCCATTTTGCCGAAAATAGCCATGAACGACCATTTTCAATAATACCGAAGGCTAACACCTACGGATTTTTGACCAAGAAATGGTCTCCACCAGAAATCCAAGAATGTGATCTATGGCAAGGAAACATATGTGGGGTGAGGTGTATGAGCCTATGGTCGATGATCAATGGCCACACAACCCCCATTTTTGTCGAAAATAGCCATGAACGACCATTTTCAATAATATCGAAGGCTAACACGTACGAGTTTTTGACCAAGAAATGGTCTCCACCAGAAATCCAAGAATGTGATCTACGACAAGGAAACATATGTGGGGTGAGGTGTATGAGCCTCTGGTCTATGATCAATGGCCACACAACCCCCATTTTGCCGAAAATAGCCATGAATGACCATTTTCAATAATACCGAAGGCTAACACGTACGAGTTTTTAACCAAGAAATGGTTTCCACCAGAAATCCAAGAATGTAATCTATGGCAAGGAAACATATGTGGGGTGAGGTTTATGAGCCTCTAGTCGATGATAAATGGCCACAGAACCCCCATTTTTTATGAAAATAGCCATGAGCGACCTTGAAAATAGCCAGGAGCGACCATTTTCAATAATACTAGAGGCTAAGACCTACGGATTTTTGACCAAGAAATGGTCTCCACCAGAAATCCAAGAATGAGATCTACGACAAGGAAACATATGTGGGGTGAGGTGTATGAGCCTCTGGTCGACGATCAATGGCCACACAACCCCCATTTTGCCGAAAATAGCCATGAATGACCATTTTCAATAATACCGAAGGCTAACACCTACGGATTTTTGACCAAGAAATGGTCTCCACCAGAAATCCAAGAATGTGATCTATGGCAAGGAAACATATGTGGGGTGAGGTGTATGAGCCTCTAGTCGATGATCAATGGCCACACAACCCCCATTTTTTGTCGAAAATAGCCATGAACGACCATTTTCAATAATACCGAAGGCTAACACCTACGGATTTTTGACCAAGAAATGGTCTCCACCAGAAATCCAAGAATGTGATCTATGGCAAGGAAACATATGTGGGGTGAGGTTTATGAGCCTCTAGTCGATGATAAATGGCCACACAACCCCCATTTTTTATGAAAATAGCCATGAGCGACCTTGAAAATAGCCATGAGCGACCATTTTCAATAATACTAGAGGCTAACACCTACGGATTTTAGACCAAGAAATGGTCTCCACCAGAAATCCAAGAATGTGATCTATGGCAAGGAAACATATGTGGGGTGAGGTTTATGAGCCTCTAGTCGATGATAAATGGCCACACAACCCCCATTTTTGTCGAAAATAGCCATGAATGACCATTTTCAAAAATACCAAAGGCTAACACGTACGGATTTTTGACCAAGAAATGGTCTCCACCAGAAATCCAAGAATGTGATCTATGGCAAGGAAACATATGTGGGGTGAGGTGTACGAGCCTCTGGTCAATGATCAATGGCCACACAACCCCCATTTTGCCGAAAATAGCCATGAACGACCATTTTCAATAATACCGAAGGCTAACACGTACGAGTTTTTAACCAAGAAATGGTCTCCACCAGAAATCCAAGAATGTGATCTATGGCAAGGAAACATATGTGGGGTGAGGTTTATGAGCCTCTAGTCGATGATAAATGGCCACACAACCTCCATTTTTTATGAAAATAGCCATGAGTGACCATTTTCAATAATACTAGAGGCTAAGACCTACAGATTTTTGACCAAGAAATGGTCTCCACCAGAAATCCAAGAATGTGATCTATGGCAAGGAAACATATGTGGGGTGAGGTGTATGAGCCTCTGGTCGACGATCAATGGCCACACAACCCTAATTTTTGTCGAAAATAGCCATGAACGACCATTTTCAATGACACTGAAGGCTAACACCTACGGATTTTTGACCAAGAAATGGTCTCCACCATAAATCCAAGAATGTGATCTATGGCAAGGAAACATATGTGTAGTGAGGTGTATGAGCCTCTGGTCGAAGATCAATGGCCACACAACCCCCATTTTTGTCGAAAATAGCCATGAATGACCATTTTCAAAAATACCAAAGGCTAACACGTACGGATTTTTGACCAAGAAATGGTCTCCACCAGAAATCCAGGAATGTGATCTATGGCAAGGAAACATATGTGGGGTGAGGTGTACGAGCCTCTGGTCGATGATCAATGGCCACACAACCCCCATTTTGCCGAAAATAGCCATGAACGACCATTTTCAATAATACCGAAGGCTAACACATACGAGTTTTTAACCAAGAAATGGTCTCCACCAGAAATCCAAGAATGTGATCTATGGCAAGGAAACATATGTGGGGTGAGGTTTATGAGCCTCTAGTCGATGATAAATGGCCACACAACCCCCATTTTTGTCGAAAATAGCCATGAGCGACCTTGAAAATAGCCATGAGCGACCATTTTCAATAATACTAGAGGCTAACACCTACGGATTTTAGACCAAGAAATGGTCTCCACCAGAAATCCAAGAATGTGATCTATGGCAAGGAAACATTTGTGGGGTGAGGTGTATGAGCGTCAGGTCGATGATCAATGGCCACACAACCCCCATTTTTGTCGAAAATAGCCATGAACGACCATTTTCAATAATACCGAAGGCTAACACCTACGGATTTTTGACCAAGAAATGGTCTCCACCAGAAATCCAAGAATGTGATCTATGGCAAGGAAACATATGTGGGGTGAGGTGTATGAGCCTCTGGTCGACGATCAATGGCCACACAACCCTAATTTTTGTCGAAAATAGCCATGAACGACCATTTTCAATGACACTGAAGGCTAACACCTACGGATTTTTGACCAAGAAATGGTCTCCACCATAAATCCAAGAATGTGATCTATGGCAAGGAAACATATGTGTAGTGAGGTGTATGAGCCTCTGGTCGAAGATCAATGGCCACACAACCCCCATTTTTGTCGAAAATAGCCATGAATGGCCATTTTCAAAAATACCAAAGGCTAACACCTACGGATTTTTGCCCAAGAAATGGTCTCCACCAGAAATCCAAGAATGTGATCTGTGGCAAGGAAACATATGTGGGGTGAGGTGTATGAGCCTCTGGTCGACGATCAATGGCCACACAACCCTAATTTTTGTCGAAAATAGCCATGAACGACCATTTTCAATGACATTGAAGGCTAACACCTACGGATTTTTGACCTAGAAATGGTCTCCACCAGAAATCCAAGAATGTGATCTATGGCAAGGAAACATGTGTGGGGTGAGGTGTATGAGCCTCTGGTCGACGATCAATGGCCACACAACCCCCATTTTGCCGAAAATAGCCATGAATGACCATTTTCAATAATACCAAAGGCTAACACGTACGAGTTTTTAACCAAGAAATGGTCTCCACCAGAAATCCAAGAATGTGATCTATGGCAAGGAAACATGTGTGGGGTGAGGTGTATGAGCCTCTGGTCGACGATCAATGGCCACACAACCCTAATTTTTGTCGAAAATAGCCATGAACGACCATTTTCAATGACATTGAAGGCTAACACCTACGGATTTTTGACCTAGAAATGGTCTCCACCAGAAATCCAAGAATGTGATCTATGGCAAGGAAACATGTGTGGGGTGAGGTGTATGAGCCTCTGGTCGATGATCAATGGCCACACAACCCCCATTTTTGTCGAAAATAGCCATGAACGACCATTTTCAATAATATCGAAGGCTAACACCTACGGATTTTTGACCAAGAAATGGTCTCCACCAGAAATCCAAGAATGTGATCTATGACAAGGAAACATATGTGGGGTGAGGTGTATGAGCCTCTGGTCGATGATCAATGGCCACACAACCCCCATTTTGCCGAAAATAGCCATGAATGACCATTTTCAATAATACCGAAGGCTAACACGTACGAGTTTTTAACCAAGAAATGGTTTCCACCAGAAATCCAAGAATGTAATCTATGCCAAGGAAACATATGTGGGGTGAGGTTTATGAGCCTCTAGTCGATGATAAATGGCCACACAACCCCCATTTTTTATGAAAATAGCCATGAGCGACCTTGAAAATAGCCATGAGCGACCATTTTCAATAATACTAGAGGCTAACACCTACGGATTTTAGACCAAGAAATGGTCTCCACCAGAAATCCAAGAATGTGGTCTGTGGCAAGGAAACATATGTGGGGTGAGGTGTATGAGCGTCTGGTCGATGATCAATGGCCACACAACCCCCATTTTTGTCGAAAATAGCCATGAACGACCATTTTCAATAATACCGAAGGCTAACACCTACGGATTTTTGACCAAGAAATGGTCTCCACCAGAAATCCAAGAATGTGATCTATGGCAAGGAAACATATGTGGGGTGAGGTGTATGAGCCTCTAGTCGATGATCAATGGCCACACAACCCCCATTTTTGTCGAAAATAGCCATGAACGACCATTTTCAATAATACCGAAGGCTAACACCTACTGATTTTTGACCAAGAAATGGTCTCCACCAGAAACCCAAGAATGTGATCTATGGCAAGGAAACATATGTGGGGTGAGGTGTACGAGCCTCTGGTCGATGATCAATGGCCACACAACCCCTATTTTGCCGAAAATAGCCATGAATGACCATTTTCAATAATACCGAAGGCTAACACGTACGAGTTTTTAACCAAGAAATGGTTTCCACCAGAAATCCAAGAATGTAATCTATGGCAAGGAAACATATGTGGGGTGAGGTTTATGAGCCTCTAGTCGACGATAAATGGCCACACAACCCCCATTTTTTATGAAAATAGCCATGAGCGACCTTGAAAATAGCCATGAGCGACCATTTTCAATAATACTAGAGGCTAACACCTATGGATTTTAGACCAAGAAATGGTCACCACCAGAAATCCAAGAATGTGATCTATGGCAAGGAAACATATGTGGGGTGAGGTGTATGAGCGTCTGGTCGATGATCAATGGCCACACAACCCCCATTTTTGTCGAAAATAGCCATGAACGACCATTTTCAATAATACCGAAGGCTAACACCTACGGATTTTTGACCAAGAAATGGTCTCCACCAGAAATCCAAGAATGTGATCTATGGCAAGGAAACATATGTGGGGTGAGGTGTATGAGCCTCTGGTCGACGATCAATGGCCACACAACCCTAATTTTTGTCGAAAATAGCCATGAACGACCATTTTCAATGACACTGAAGGCTAACACCTAAGGATTTTTGACCAAGAAATGGTCTCCACCATAAATCCAAGAATGTGATCTATGGCAAGGAAACATATGTGTAGTGAGGTGTATGAGCCTCTGGTCGAAGATCAATGACCACACAACCCCCATTTTTGTCGAAAATAGCCTTGAATGACCATTTTCAAAAATACCAAAGGCTAACACGTACGAGTTTTTAACCAAGAAATGGTCTCCACCAGAAATCCAAGAATGTGATCTATGGCAAGGAAACATATGTGGGGTGAGGTGTATGAGCGTCTGGTCGATGATCAATGGCCACACAACCCCCATTTTTGTCGAAAATAGCCATGAACGACCATTTTCAATAATACCGAAGGCTAACACCTACGGATTTTTGACCAAGAAATGGTCTCCACCAGAAATCCAAGAATGTGATCTATGGCAAGGAAACATATGTGGGGTGAGGTGTATGAGCCTCTGGTCGATGATCAATGGCCACACAACCCCCATTTTTGTCGAAAATAGCCATGAATGACCATTTACAATAATACCGAAGGCTAACACCTACGGATTTTTGACCAAGAAATGGCCTCCACAAGAAATCCAAGAATGTGATCTATGGCAAGGAAACATATGTGGGGTGAGGTGTATGAGCGTCTGGTCGATGATCAATGGCCACACAACCCCCATTTTGCCGAAAATAGCCATGAATGACCATTTTCAATAATACCAAAGGCTAACACGTACGAGTTTTTAACCAAGAAATGGTCTCCACCAGAAATCCAAGAATGTGATCTATGGCAAGGAAACATATGTGGGGTGAGGTGTATGAGCCTCTAGTCGATGATAAATGGCCACACAACCCCCATTTTTTATGAAAATAGCCATGAGCGACCTTGAAAATAGCCATGAGCGACCATTTTCAATAATACTAGAGGCTAACACCTACGGATTTTAGACCAAGAAATGGTCTCCACCAGAAATCCAAGAATGTGACCTATGGCAAGGAAACATATGTGGGGTGAGGTGTATGAGCGTCTGGTCGATGATCAATGGCCACACAACCCCCATTTTTGTCGAAAATAGCCATGAACGACCATTTTCAATAATACCGAAGGCTAACACCTACGGATTTTTGACCAAGAAATGGTCTCCACCAGAAATCCAAGAATGTGATCTATGGCAAGGAAACATATGTGGGGTGAGGTGTATGAGCCTCTAGTCGATGATCAATGGCCACACAACCCCCATTTTTGTCGAAAATAGCCATGAATGACCATTTTCAAAAATACCAAAGGCTAACACGTACGGATTTTTAACCAAGAAATGGTCTCCGCCAGAAATCCAAGAATGTGATCTATGGCAAGGAAACATATGTGGGGTGAGGTGTACGAGCCTCTGGTCGATGATCAATGGCCACACAACCCCCATTTTGCCGAAAATAGCCATGAATGACCATTTTCAATAATACCGAAGGCTAACACGTACGAGTTTTTAACCAAGAAATGGTCTCCACCAGAAATCCAAGAATGTGATCTATGGCAAGGAAACATATGTGGGGTGAGGTGTATGAGCGTCTGGTCGATGATCAATGGCCACACAAACCCCATTTTTGTCGAAAATAGCCATGAACGACCATTTTCAATAATACTGAAGGCTAACACCTACGGATTTTTGACCAAGAAATGGTCTCCACCAGAAATCCAAGAATGTGATCTATGGCAAGGAAACATATGTGGGGTGAGGTGTATGAGCCTCTGGTCGACGATCAATGGCCACAGAACCCTAATTTTTGTCGAAAATAGCCATGAACGACCCTTTTCAATGACACTGAAGGCTAACACCTACGGATTTTTGACCAAGAAATGGTCTCCGCCATAAATCCAAGAATGTGATCTATGGCAAGGAAACATATGTGTAGTGAGGTGTATGAGCCTCTGGTCGAAGATCAATGGCCACAGAACCCCCATTTTTGTCGAAAATAGCCATGAGCGACCATTTTCAATAATACTAGAGGCTAAGACCTACGGATTTTTGACCAAGAAATGGTCTCCACCAGAAATCCAAGAATGTGATCTATGGCAAGGAAACATATGTGGGGTGAGGTGTATGAGCCTCTGGTCGATGATCAATGGCCACACAACCCCCATTTTTGTCGAAAATAGCCATGAACGACCATTTTCAATGACACTGAAGGCTAACACCTACGGATTTTTGACCAAGAAATGGTCTCCACCATAAATCCAAGAATGTGATCTATGGCAAGGAAACATATGTGTAGTGAGGTGTATGAGCCTCTGGTCGAAGATCAATGGCCACACAACCCCCATTTTTGTCGAAAATAGCCATGAATGACCATTTTCAAAAATACCAAAGGCTAACACATTCGGATTTTTGCCCAAGAAATGGTCTCCACCAGAAATCCAAGAATGTGATCTATGGCAAGGAAACATATGTGGGGTGAGGTGTATGAGCCTCTGGTCGACGATCAATGGCCACACAACCCCCATTTTTGTCGAAAATAGCCATGAACGACCATTTTCAATAATACCGAAGGCTAACACCTACGGATTTTTGACCAAGAAATGGTCTCCACCAGAAATCCAAGAATGTGATCTATGGCAAGGAAACATATGTGGGGTGAGGTGTATGAGCCTCTAGTCAATGATCAATGGCCACACAACCCCCATTTTTGTCGAAAATAGCCATGAACAACCATTTTCAATAATATCGAAGGCTAACACCTACGAATTTTTGACCAAGAAATGGTCTCCACCAGAAATCCAAGAATGTGATCTACGACAAGGAAACATATGTGGGGTGAGGTGTATGAGCCTCTGGTCGACGATCAATGGCCACACAACCCCCATTTTGCCGAAAATAGCCATGAATGACCATTTTCAATAATACCGAAGGCTAACACGTACAAGTTTTTAACCAAGAAATGGTTTCCACCAAAAATCCAAGAATGTAATCTATGGCAAGGTAACATATGTGGGGTGAGGTTTATGAGCCTCTAGTCGATGATAAATGGCCACACAACCCCCATTTTTTATGAAAATTGCCATGAGCGACCTTGAAAATAGCCATGAGCGACCATTTTCAATAATACTAGAGGCTAACACCTACGGATTTTAGACCAAGAAATGGTCTCCACCAGAAATCCAAGAATGTGATCTATGGCAAGGACACATATGTGGGGTGAGGTGTATGAGCGTCTGGTCGATGATCAATGGCCACACAACCCCCATTTTTGTCGAAAATAGCCATGAACGACCATTTTCAATAATACCGAAGGCTAACACCTACGGATTTTTGACCAAGAAATGGTCTCCACCAGAAATCCAAGAATGTGATCTATGGCAAGGAAACATATGTGGGGTGAGGTGTATGAGCCTCTAGTCGATGATCAATGGCCACACAACCCCCATTTTTGTCGAAAATAGCCATGAATGACCATTTTCAAAAATACCAAAGGCTAACACGTACGGATTTTTAACCAAGAAATGGTCTCCACCAGAAATCCAAGAATGTGATCTATGGCAAGGAAACATATGTGGGGTGAGGTGTACGAGCCTCTGGTCGATGATCAATGGCCACACAACCCCCATTTTGCCGAAAATAGCCATGAGCGACCATATTCAATAATATTAGAGGCTAAGACCTACGGATTTTTGACCAAGAAATGGTCTCCACCAAAAATCCAAGAATGTGATCTATGGCAAGGAAACATATGTGGGGTGAGGTGTATGAGCCTCTGGTCGATGATCAATGGCCACACAACCCCCATTTTTGTCGAAAATAGCCATGAACGACCATTTTCAATGACACTGAAGGCTAACACCTACGGATTTTTGACCAAGAAATGGTCTCCACCATAAATCCAAGAATGTGATCTATGGCAAGGAAACATATGTGTAGTGAGGTGTATGAGCCTCTGGTCGAAGATCAATGGCCAGACAACCCCCATTTTGTCGAAAATAGCCATGAATGACCATTTTCAAAAATACCAAAGGCTAACACATTCGGATTTTTGCCCAAGAAATGGTCTCCACCAGAAATCCAAGAATGTGATCTATGGCAAGGAAACATATGTGGGGTGAGGTGTATGAGCCTCTGGTCGACGATCAATGGCCACACAACCCCCATTTTTGTCGAAAATAGCCATGAACGACCATTTTCAATAATACCGAAGGCTAACACCTACGGATTTTTGACCAAGAAATGGTCTCCACCAGAAATCCAAGAATGTGATCTATGGCAAGGAAACATATGTGGGGTGAGGTGTATGAGCCTCTAGTCGATGATCAATGGACACACAACCCCCATTTTTGTCGAAAATAGCCATGAATGACCATTTTCAAAAATACCAAAGGCTAACACGTACGGATTTTTAACCAAGAAATGGTCTCCACCAGAAATCCAAGAATGTGATCTATGGCAAGGAAACATATGTGGGGTGAGGTGTACGAGCCTCTGGTCGATGATCAATGGCCACACAACCCCCATTTTGCCGAAAATAGCCATGAATGACCATTTTCAATAATACCGAAGGCTAACACGTACGAGTTTTTAACCAAGAAATGGTTTCCACCAGAAATCCAAGAATGTAATCTATTGTGTGATCTATGGCAAGGAAACATATGTGGGGTGAGGTGTATGAGCCTCTGGTCGACGATCAATGGCCACACAACCCTAATTTTTGTCGAAAATAGCCATGAACGACCATTTTCAATAATACCGAAGGCTAACACGTATGGATTTTCGACCAAGAAATGGTCTCCACCAGAAATCCGATAATGTGATCTATGGCATGGAAACATATGTGAGGTGAGGTGTACGAGCCTCTGGTCGATGATCAATGGCCACACAACCCCCATTTTTGTCAAAAATAGCCATGAACGACCATTTTCAATAATACCGAAGGCTAACACCTACGGATTTTTGACCAAGAAATGGTTTGCACCATAAATCCAAGAATGTGATCTATGGCAAGTAAACATATGTGCAGTGAGGTGTATGAGCCTCTGGTCGAATATCAATGGCCACACAACCCCCATTTTTGTCGAAAATAGCAATGAACGACCATTTTCAATAGTACCGAAGGCTAACACATTCCGATTTTTGACCAAGAAATGGTCTCCACCAGAAATCAAAGAATGTGATCTATGGCAAGAAAACATATGTGGGGTGAGGTTTACGAGCCTCTGGTCGATGATCAATGGCCACACAACCCCCATTTTTGTCGAAAATATCCATGAATGACCATTTTCAATAATACCGAAGGCTAACACCTACGGATTTTTGACCAAGAAATGGTCTCCACCAGAAATCCAAGAATGTGATCTATGGCAAGGAAACATATGTGGGGTGAGGTGTACGAGCCTCTGGTCGATGATCAATGGCCACACAACCCCCATTTTGCCGAAAATAGCCATGAACGACCATTTTCAATAATACCGAAGGCAACACGTACGAGTTTTTAACCAAGAAATGGTCTCCACCAGAAATCCAAGAATGTGATCTATGGCAAGGAAACAGTGATCTATGGCAAGGAAACATATGTGGGGTGAGGTGTATGAGCGTCTGGTCGATAATCAATGGCCAGACAACCCCCATTTTTGTCGAAAATAGCCATGAATGACCATTTTCAATAATACCGAAAGCTAACACCTACGGATTTTTGACCAAGAAATGGTCTCCACCAGAAATCCAAGAATGTGATCTATGGCAAGGAAACATATGTGGGGTGAGGTGTACGAGCCTCTGGTCGATGATCAATGGCCACACAACCCCCATTTTGCCGAAAATAGCCATGAACGACCATTTTCAATAATACCGAAGGCTAACACCTACTAATTTTTGACCAAGAAATGGTCTCCACCATAAATCCAAGAATGTGATCTATGGCAAGGAAACATATGTGTAGTGAGGTGTATGAGCCTCTGGTCGAAGATCAATGGTCTCCACCAGAAATCCAAGAATGTGATCTATGGCAAGGAAACATATGTGGGGTGAGGTGTACGAGCCTCTGGTCGATGATCAATGGCCACACAACCCCCATTTTTTATGAAAATAGCCATGAGCGACCATTTTCAATAATACTAGAGGCTAACTCCTACGGATTTTAGACCAAGAAATGGTCTCCACCAGAAATCCAAGAATGTGATCTATGGCAAGGAAACATATGTGGGGTGAGGTTTATGAGCCTCTAGTCGATGATAAATGGCCACACAACCCCCATTTTTTATGAAAATAGCCATGAGCGACCTTGAAAATAGCCATGAGCGACCATTTTCAATAATACTAGAGGCTAACACCTACAGATTTTAGACCAAGAAATGGTCTCCACCAGAAATCCAAGAATGTGATCTATGGCTAGGAAACATATGTGGGGTGAGGTGTACGAGCCTCTGGTCGATGATCAATGGCCACACAACCCCCATTTTGCCGAAAATAGCCATGAACGACCATTTTCAATAATACCAAAGGCTAACACGTACGAGTTTTTAACCAAGAAATGGTTTCCACCAGAAATCCAAGAATGTGATCTATGGCAAGGAAACATATGTGGTGAGGTGTATGAGCCTCTAGTCGATGATCAATGGCCACACAACCCCCATTTTTGTCGAAAATAGCCATGAATTACCATTTTCAAAAATACCGAAGGCTAACACATTCGGATTTTTGCCCAAGAAATGGTCTCCACCAGAAATCCAAGAATGTGATCTATGGCAAGGAAACATATGTGTAGTGAGGTGTATGAGCCTCTGGTCGAAGATCAATGGTCTCCACCAGAAATCCAAGAATGTGATCTATGGCAAGGAAACATATGTGGGGTGAGGTGTATGAGCCTCTGGTCGATGATCAATGGCCACACAACCCCCATTTTGCCGAAAATAGCCATGAATGACCATTTTCAATAATACCGAAGGCTAACACGTACGAGTTTTTAACCAAGAAATGGTTTCCACCAGAAATCCAAGAATGTAATCTATGGCAAGGAAACATATGTGGGGTGAGGTGTACGAGCCTCTGGTCGATGATAAATGGCCACACAACCCCCATTTTTGATGAAAATAGCCATGAACGACCATTTTCAATAATATCGAAAGCTAACACCTACGGATTTTTGACCAACAAATGGTCTCCACCAGAAATCCAAGAATGTGATCTATGGCAAGGAAACATATGTGGGGTGAGGTGTATAAGCCTCTGGTCGACGATCAATGGCCACACAACCCTAATTTTTGTCGAAAATAGCCATGAACGACCATTTTCAATGACACTGAAGGCTAACACCTACGGATTTTTGACCAAGAAATGGTCTCCACCAGAAATCCAAGAATGTGATCTATGGCAAGGAAACATATGTGGGGTGATGTGTACGAGCCTCTGGTCGATGATCAATAGCCACACAACCCCCATTTTGCCGAAAATAGCCATGAACGACCATTTTCAATAATACCGAAGGCTAACACCTACTGATTTTTGACCAAGAAATGATCTCCACCATAAATCCAAGAATGTGATCTATGGCAAGGAAACATATGTGTAGTGAGGTGTATGAGCCTCTGGTCGAAGATCAATGGTCTCCACCAGAAATCCAAGAATGTGATCTATGGCAAGGAAACATATGTGGGGTGAGGTGTATGAGCCTCTGGTCGATGATCAATGGCCACACAACCCCCATTTTGCCGAAAATAGCCATGAATGACCATTTTCAATAATACCGAAGGCTAACACGTACGAGTTTTTAACCAAGAAATGGTTTCCACCAGAAATCCAAGAATGTAATCTATGGCAAGGAAACATATGTGGGGTGAGGTGTACGAGCCTCTGGTCGATGATAAATGGCCACACAACCCCCATTTTTGATGAAAATAGCCATGAGCGACCATTTTCAATAATACTAGAGGCTAACACCTACGGATTTTAGACCAAGAAATGGTCTCCACCAGAAATCCAAGAATGTGATCTATGGCAAGGAAACATATGTGGGGTGAGGTTTATGAGCCTCTAGTCGATGATAAATGGCCACACAACCCCCATTTTTTATGAAAATAACCATGAGCGACCTTGAAAATAGCCATGAGCCGACCATTTTCAATAATACTAGAGGCTACACCTACGGATTTTAGACCAAGAAATGGTCTCCACCAGAAATCCAAGAATGTGATCTATGGCTAGGAAACATATGTGGGGTGAGGTGTACGAGCCTCTGGTCGATGATCAATGGCCACACAACCCCCATTTTGCCGAAAATAGCCATGAACGACCATTTTCAATAATACCGAAGGCTAACACGTACGAGTTTTTAACCAAGAAATGGTTTCCACCAGAAATCCAAGAATGTGATCTATGGCAAGGAAACATATGTGGTGAGGTGTATGAGCCTCTAGTCGATGATCAATGGCCACACAACCCCCATTTTTGTCGAAAATAGCCATGAATGACCATTTTCAAAAATACCGAAGGCTAACACATTCGGATTTTTGCCCAAGAAATGGTCTCCACCAGAAATCCAAGAATGTGATCTATGGCAAGGAAACATATGTGTAGTGAGGTGTATGAGCCTCTGGTCGAAGATCAATGGTCTCCACCAGAAATCCAAGAATGTGATCTATGGCAAGGAAACATATGTGGGGTGAGGTGTATGAGCCTCTGGTCGATGATCAATGGCCACACAACCCCCATTTTGCCGAAAATAGCCATGAACGACCATTTTCAATAATACCGAAGGCTAACACGTACGAGTTTTTAACCAAGAAATGGTTTCCACCAGAAATCCAAGAATGTAATCTATGGCAAGGAAACATATGTGGGGTGAGGTTTACGAGCCTCTGGTCGATGATAAATGGCCACACAAGCCCCATTTTTGATGAAAATAGCCATGAACGACCATTTTCAATAATATCGAAAGCTAACACCTATGGATTTTTGACCAACAAATGGTCTCCACCAGAAATCAAAGAATGTGATCTATGGCAAGGAAACATATGTGGGGTGAGGTGTATGAGCCTCTGGTCGACGATCAATGGCCACACAACCCTATTTTTTGTCGAAAATAGCCATGAACGACCATTTTCAATGACACTGAAGGCTAACACCTACGGATTTTTGACCAAGAAATGGTCTCCACCATAAATCCAAGAATGTGATCTATGGCAAGGAAACATATGTGTAGTGAGGTGTATGAGCCTTTGGTCGAAGATCAATGGTCTCCACCAGAAATCCAAGAATGTGATCTATGGCAAGGAAACATATGTGGGGTGAGGTGTATGAGCCTCTGGTCGATGATCAATGACCACACAACCCCCATTTTGCCGAAAATAGCCATGAATGACCATTTTCAATAATACCGAAGGCTAACACGTACGAGTTTTTAACCAAGAAATGGTTTCCACCAGAAATCCAAGAATGTAATCTATGGCAAGGAAACATATGTGGGGTGAGGTGTACGAGCCTCTGGTCGATGATCAATGGCCACACAACCCCCATTTTTTATGAAAATAGCCATGAGCGACCATTTTCAATAATACTAGAGGCTAACACCTACGGATTTTAGACCAAGAAATGGTCTCCACTAGAAATCCAAGAATGTGATCTATGGCAAGGAAACATATGTGGGGTGAGGTGTATGAGCCTCTAGTCGATGATCAATGGCCACACAACCCCCATTTTTTATGAAAATAGCCATGAGCGACCATTTTCAATAATACTAGAGGCGAAGACCTACGGATTTTTCTAGTATTATTGAAAATGGTCGCTCATGGCTATTTTCAAGGTCGCTCATGTCTATTTTCATAAAAAATGGGGGTTGTGTGGCCATTTATCATCGACTAGAGGCTCATAAACCTCACCCCACATATGTTTCCTTGCCATAGATCACATTCTTGGATTTCTGGTGGAGACCATTTCTTGGTCAAAAATCCGTACGTGTTAGCCTTTGGTATTTTTGAAAATGGTCGTTCATGGCTTGGTCGATGATCAATGGCCACACAACCCCCATTTTTTATGAAAATAGCCATGAGCGACCATTTTCAACAATACTAGAGGCTAAGACCTACAGATTTTTGACCAAGAAATGGTCTCCACCAGAAATCCAAGAATGTGATCTATGGCAAGGAAACATATGTGGGGTGAGGTGTATGAGCGTCTGGTCGATGATCAATGGCCACACAACCCCCATTTTTTATGAAAATAGCCATGAACGACCATTTTCAATAATACCGAAGGCTAACACCCACGATTTTTTGACCAAGAAATGGTCTCCACCAGAAAAACAAGAATGTGACCTATGGCAAGGAAACATATGTGGGGTGAGGTGTATGAGCCTCTGGTCGATGATCAATGGCCACACAACCCCCATTTTTGTCGAAAATAGCCATGAACGACCATCTTCAATAATACTGAAGGCTAACACCTACGGATTTTTGACCAAGAAATGGTCTCCACCAGAAATCCAAGAATGTGATCTATGGCAAGGAAACATATGTGCGGTGAGGTGTATGAGCCTCTGGTCGATGATCAATGGCCACACAACCCCCATTTTTGTCGAAAATAGCCATGAACGACCATTTTCAATAATATCGAAGGCTAACACCTACGGATTTTTGACCAAGAAATGGTCAACACCAGAAATCCAAGAATGTGATCTACGACAAGGAAACATATGTGGGGTGAGGTGTATGAGCCTCTGGTCGACGATCAATGGCCACACAACCCCCATTTTGCCGAAAATAGCCATGAATGACCATTTTCAATGACACTGACGGCTAACACCTACGGATTTTTGACCAAGAAATGGTCTCCACCATAAATCCAAGATTGTGATCTATGGCAAGAAAACATATGTGTAGTGAGGTGTATGAGCCTCTGGTTGAAGATAAATGGCCACATAACCCCCATTTTTGTCGAAAATAGCCATGAATAACCATTTTCAATAATACCGAAGGCTAACACATTCGGATTTTTGCCCAAGAAATGGTCTCCACCAGAAATCCAAGAATGTGTTCGGCGGCAAGAAAACATATGTGGGTGAGGTGTTTGAGCCTCTGGTCGATGATCAATGGCCACAGAACCTCTATTTTGTAGAAAATAGCCATGAACGAAAATTTTCAATAATACCGTAGGCTAACACATACGGATTTTTGACCAAGAAATGGTCTCCACCAGAAATCCAAGAATGTGATCTACGACAAGGAAACATATGTGGGTGAGGTGTATGAGCCTCTGGTCGATGATCAATGGCCACACAACCCCCATTTTGTCGAAAATAGCCATGAACGACCACGACCATTTTCAATAATACTGAAGGCTAACACGTACGAATTTTTGACCAAGAAATGCTCTCCACTAGAAATCCAAGAATGTGATCTATGGAAAGGAAACATATGTGGGGTGAGGTGTACGAGCCTCTGGTTGATGATAAATGGCCACACAAACCCCATTTTTGATGCAAATAGCCATGTACGACCATTTTCAATAATACTGAAGGCTAACACCTACGGATTTTTGACCAACAAATGGTCTCCACCAGAAATCCAAGAATGTGGTCTATGGCAAGGAAAGATATGTGGGGTGAGGTGTATGAGCCTTTGGTCGATGATCAATGGCCACACAACCCCCATTTTTGTCGAAAATAGCTATGAACGACCATTTTCAATAATACCGAAGGCTAACACCTACGGATTTTTGACCAAGAAATGGTCTCCACCAGAAATCTAAGAATGTGATCTATAGCAAGAAAACGTATGTGGGGTGAAGTGTACGAGCCTCTAGTCAATGATAAATGGCCACACAACCCCCATTTTTGTCGAAAATAGTGATCAACGACCATTTTCAATAATACCGAAGGCTAACACGTACGAGTTTTTAACCAAGAAATGGCATGAATGACCATTTTCAATAATACCGAAGGCTAACACCTACGGATTTTTGACCAAGAAATGGTCTCCACCAGAAATCCAAGAATGTGATCTATGGCAAGGAAACATATGTGGGGTGAGGTGTACGAGCCTCTGGTCGATGATCAATGGCCACACAACCCCCATTTTGCCGAAAATAGCCATGAACGACCATTTTCAATAATACCGAAGGCTAACACGTACGAGTTTTTGACCAAGAAATGGTCTCCACCAGAAATCCAAGAATGTGATCTATGGCAAGGAAACATATGTGGGGTGAGGTTTATGAGCCTCTAGTCGATGATAAATGGCCACACAACCCCCATTTTTTATGAAAATAGCCATGAGCGACCTTGAAAATAGCCATGAGCGACCATTTTCAATAATACCGAAGGCTAACACGTACGGATTTTTGACCAAGAAATGGTTTCCACCAGAAATCCAAGAATGTAATCTATGGCAAGGAAACATATGTGGGGTGAGGTTTATGAGCCTCTAGTCGATGATAAATGGCCACACAACCCCCATTTTTTATGAAAATAGCCATGAGCGACCTTGAAAATAGCCATGAGCGACCATTTTCAATAATACTAGAGGCTAACACCTACGGATTTTTGACCAAGAAATGGTCTCCACCAGAAATCCAAGAATGTGATCTATGGCAAGGAAACATATGTGGGGTGAGGTGTACGAGCCTCTGGTCGATGATCAATGGCCACAGAACCCCCATTTTGCCGAAAATAGCCATGAACGACCATTTTCAATAATACCGAAGGCTAACACGTACGAGTTTTTGACCAAGAAATGGTCTCCACCAGAAATCCAAGAATGTGATCTATGGCAAGGAAACATATGTGGGGTGAGGTTTATGAGCCTCTAGTCGATGATAAATGGCCACACAACCCCCATTTTTTATGAAAATAGTCATGAGCGACCTTGAAAATAGCCATGAGCGACCATTTTCAATAATACTAGAGGCTAACACCTACGTATTTTAGACCAAGAAATGGTCTCCACCAGAAATCCAAGAATGTGATCTATGGCAAGGAAACATATGTGGGGTGAGGTGTATGAGCGTCTGGTCGATGATCAATGGCCACACAACCCCCATTTTGCCGAAAATAGCCATGAATGACCATTTTCAATAATACCGAAGGCTAACACGTACGAGTTTTTGACCAAGAAATGGTCTCCACCAGAAATCCAAGAATGTGATCTATGGCAAGGAAACATATGTGGGGTGAGGTTTATGAGCCTCTAGTCGATGATAAATGGCCACACAACCCCCATTTTTTATGAAAATAGCCATGAGCGACCTTGAAAATAGCCATGAGCGTCCATTTTCAATAATACCGAAGGCTAACACGTACGGATTTTTGACCAAGAAATGGTTTCCACCAGAAATCCAAGAATGTAATCTATGGCAAGGAAACATATGTGGGGTGAGGTTTATGAGCCTCTAGTCGAAGATAAATGGCCACACAACCCCCATTTTTTATGAAAATAGCCATGAGCGACCTTGAAAATAGCCATGAGCGACCATTTTCAATAATACTAGAGGCTAACACCTACGGATTTTTGACCAAGAAATGGTCTCCACCAGAAATCCAAGAATGTGATCTATGGCAAGGAAACATATGTGGGGTGAGGTGTACGAGCCTCTGGTCGATGATTAATGGCCACAGAACCCCCATTTTGCCGAAAATAGCCATGAACGACCATTTTCAATAATACCGAAGGCTAACACGTACGAGTTTTTGACCAAGAAATGGTCTCCACCAGAAATCCAAGAATGTGATCTATGGCAAGGAAACATATGTGGGGTGAGGTTTATGAGCCTCTAGTCGATGATAAATGGCCACACAACCCCCATTTTTTATGAAAATAGCCATGAGCGACCTTGAAAATAGCCATGAGCGACCATTTTCAATAATACTAGAGGCTAACACCTACGGATTTTAGACCAAGAAATGGTCTCCACTAGAAATCCAAGAATGTGATCTATGGCAAGGAAACATATGTGGGGTGAGGTGTATGAGCGTCTGGTCGATGATTAATGGCCACACCACCCCCATTTTGCCGAAAATAGCCATGAATGACCATTTTCAATAATACCGAAGGCTAACACGTACGAGTTTTTAACCAAGAAATGGTCTCCACCAGAAATCCAAGAATGTGATCTATGGAAAGGAAACATATGTGGGGTGAGGTGTATGAGCCTCTGGTCGATGATCAATGGCCATAGAACCCCCATTTTGCCGAAAATAGCCATGAACGACCATTTTCAATAATACCGAAATATGTGGGGTGAGGTGTATGAGCCTCTGGTCGACGATCAATGGCCACACAACCCCCATTTTGCCGAAAATAGCCATGAATGACCATTTTCAATAATACTAGAGGCTAAGACCTACGGATTTTAGACCAAGAAATGGTCTCCACCAGAAATCCAATAATGTGATCTATGGCAAGGAAACATATGTGGGGTGAGGTGTATGAGCATCTGGTCGATGATCAATGGCCACACAACCCCCATTTTTGTCGAAAATAGCCACGAACGACCCTTTTCAAAAATACCGAAGGCTAACACCTACGGATTTTTGACCAAGAAATGGTCTCCACCAGAAATCCAAGAATGTGATCTATGGCAGGGAAACATATGTGGGGTGAGGTGTATGAGCCTCTGGTCGACGATCAATGGCCACACAACCCTAATTTTTGTCGAAAATAGCCATGAACGACCATTTTCAATGACACTGAAGGCTAACACCTACGGATTTTTGACCAAGAAATGGTCTCCACCAGAAATCCAAGAATGTGATCTATGGCAAGGAAACATATGTGGAGACCATTTCTTCGGTACTATCGATGATAAATGGCCACACAACCCCCATTTTTTATGAAAATAGCCATGAGCGACCTTGAAAATAGCCATGAGCGACCATTTTCAATAATACTAGAGGCTAACACCTACGGATTTTAGACCAAGAAATGGTCTCCTCATCGACCAGAGGCTCATACACCTCACCCACATATGTTTCCTTGTCGTAGATCACATTCTTGGATTTCTGGTGGAGACCATTTCTTGGTCAAAAATCCGTAGGTGTTAGCCTTCGGTATTATTGAAAATGGTCGTTCATGGCTATTTTCGGCAAAAATGGGGGTTGTGTGGCCATTGATCATCGACCAGAGGCTCATACACCTCACCCCACATATGTTTCCTTGCCATAGATCACATTCTTGGATTTCTGGTGGAGACCATTTCTTGGTCAAAAATCCGTAGGTGTTAGCCTTCGGTATTATTGAAAATGGTCATTCATGGCTATTTTCGACAAAAATGGGGGTTGTGTGGCCATTGATCATCGACCAGAGGCTCATACACCTCACCCCACATATGTTTCCTTGCCATAGATCACATTCTTGGATTTCTGGTGGAGACCATTTCTTGGTCAAAAATCCATAGGTCTTAGCCTCTAATATTATTGAAAATGGTCGCTCATGGCTATTTTCATAAAAAATGGGGGTTGTGTGGCCATTTATCATCGACTAGAGGCTCATAAACCTCACCCCACATATGTTTCCTTGCCATAGATTACATTCTTGGATTTCTGGTGGAGACCATTTCTTGGTTAAAAATCCGTAGGTGTTAGCCTTCAGCGTCTGGTCGATGATCAATGGCCACACAACCCCCATTTTTGTCGAAAATAGCCATGAGCGACCATTTTCAATAAAACCGAAGGCTAACACCTACGGATTTTTGACCAAGAAATGGTCTCCACCAGAAATCCAAGAATGTGATCTATGGCAAGGAAACATATGGGGTGAGGTGTATGAGCGTCTGGTCGATGATCAATGGCCACACAACCCCCATTTTTGTCGAAAATAGCCATGAACGACCATTTTCAATAATACCGAAGGCTAACACCTACGGATTTTTGACCAAGAAATGGTCTCCACCAGAAATCCAAGAATGTGATCTATGGCAATGAAACATATGTGGGGTGAGGTGTATGAGCCTCTGGTCGATGATCAATGGCCACACAACCCCCATTTTTGTCGAAAATAGCCATGAATGACCATTTTCAATAATACCGAAGGCTAACACGTACGAGTTTTTAACCAAGAAATGGCATGAATGACCATTTTCAATAACACCGAAGGCTAACACCTACGGATTTTTGACCAAGAAATGGTCTCCACCAGAAATCCAAGAATGTGATCTATGGCAAGGAAACATATGTGGGGTGAGGTGTACGAGCCTCTGGTCGATGATCAATGGCCACACAACCCCCATTTTGCCGAAAATAGCCATGAACGACCATTTTCAATAATACCGAAGGCTAACACGTACGAGTTTTTGACCAAGAAATGGTCTCCACCAGAAATCCAAGAATGTGATCTATGGCAAGGAAACATATGTGGGGTGAGGTTTATGAGCCTCTAGTCGATGATAAATGGCCACACAACCCCCATTTTTTATGAAAATAGCCATGAGCGACCTTGAAAATAGCCATGAGCGACCATTTTCAATAATACCGAAGGCTAACACGTACGGATTTTTGACCAAGAAATGGTTTCCACCAGAAATCCAAGAATGTAATCTATGGCAAGGAAACATATGTGGGGTGAGGTTTATGAGCCTCTAGTCGATGATAAATGGCCACACAACCCCCATTTTTTATGAAAATAGCCATGAGCGACATTGAAAATAGCCATGAGCGACCATTTTCAAAAATACTAGAGGCTAACACCTACGGATTTTTGACCAAGAAATGGTCTCCACCAGAAATCCAAGAATGTGATCTATGGCAAGGAAACATATGTGGGGTGAGGTGTACGAGCCTCTGGTCGATGATCAATGGCCACAGAACCCCCATTTTGCCGAAAATAGCCATGAACGACCATTTTCAATAATACCGAAGGCTAACACGTACGAGTTTTTGACCAAGAAATGGTCTCCACCAGAAATCCAAGAATGTGATCTATGGCAAGGAAACATATGTGGGGTGAGGTTTATGAGCCTCTAGTCGATGATAAATGGCCACACAACCCCCATTTTTTATGAAAATAGCCATGAGCGACCTTGAAAATAGCCATGAGCGACCATTTTCAATAATACTAGAGGCTAACACCTACGGATTTTAGACCAAGAAATGGTCTCCACTAGAAATCCAAGAATGTGATCTATGGCAAGGAAACATATGTGGGGTGAGGTGTATGAGCGTCTGGTCGATGATTAATGGCCACACCACCCCCATTTTGCCGAAAATAGCCATGAATGACCATTTTCAATAATACCGAAGGCTAACACGTACGAGTTTTTAACCAAGAAATGGTCTCCACCAGAAATCCAAGAATGTGATCTATGGAAAGGAAACATATGTGGGGTGAGGTGTACGAGCCTCTGG
>NW_023367006.1:0-62204 GCF_902167145.1 Zea mays | reverse complement strand
CCTTCCCTGAACGATCCATTACAGGCTACCACTACTGGCTACCTTTACTTTAAAGCACTGTACTAGACTAGAGTAGACTTCCAAAACAGTTCCTACTGATCCGTATACCAATACCTTACTTTTAAGAAACGAAAGTGCAACGGCTTTCGAGTAATAAAGAACCTACTTTGCCAGCCTTGAGAAGGGAATGACCCTAGAGCCCAAGCAAACCATCTACGCAAGGCCGAAAACCCGCCAATCAAACCGCTAAAGCAAATGGGCAAGAAGGTTGAGCTGATGTAAATAGTAAAGGTCGGAAGCTCTAGCTTATGAAGACTCATGTTTTGTCTTGCCTGTGTCAGCTTCCATCTCCCGATGTTGCTACTCGTATCCATTCCTCCGTCTATAAACGACGTAAAAAAGAAGTACCATTCTTTCTCAATACTAGATTCCCTTATCCAGTGCAAGATGAAGGGATTTAGTGCTCGGAGGGCAGAACCTGTCTGTCAATTGGGCCCGATCTAGCTAATAAGAAGCATCAATAGAATGGAGTGGAGAACGCATAGACTCACATCCCCAGCCTTACAGTAGACAAGGTTGTCGGATCCACGGCTCTGCTATTGGAAGCACTACAACGGATATCATACTTCATGGGCGAGGGGAGGATGAGTATGACAGGCCGATACCAACTAGAATTCAAATCTGTATGCCAAGAGTTTGATCAACTTATTCAGGTGGCCAGATAGAAGTTTTTAGAGAAAATGGAGCCGGGTTTCCCTTTTTCCCAAGGGGAGACTGTGCCTATGGCCTCTCTTTCTTAACGCTTACCAGGGTCTTGACTATCTCATCGAAGAGTGGTCTAGTCATGCCTCGGATTCTTGCTTCAGCAGGAAAGAGTGGCAGAACTGACTCACAAGCAGGCGGACAAGCGTCGTTCTGAAAACACCATTCTCGAATCCATCCTTGCAATACTCAAGCCAAGCTAACAACCCTGCCGCAAGAAATTCCTAAAGAGGATCTTTGTTACTTATGGATGCAAGAGAAATGGAACCAATTTCCTCCTAGAAACCAAACTACTTACTAACCGCCAATACGGACAGCTAAGAACTATGGTGATACGTCCACAACATCTCGATAAGTGCCAGGTCATCTTCTGTGGGGAACTGCCCACAATGAAGTTCCCGCAGCAAGTGCCGGATTTGTTTAAAGGATTTTGGAACCCTCTTTTTCCTAACATAAGAAACCCAGCATAGTCCCACTAGAAAGGATTATTATTGATTCCACTTACGGGTCTTTACCAGGGCAGCACATAAGAAGCAAGATCCGTCTGTATCTTTTTCCTTGGTTGGATCGATTTCTGGAACATGGTCAACTGACATGCGCAGCCAAGAATCTCTTTTCTATCCACCCACGAGCCAATCAAAGCGAGAAACGAGGGAAAACACCTTTCCTCTGCTCATTCGAAATTGGATTCTCGATTTATCTGCCACTCCTTTCGCCCGGATGTGGCGGGAGTTTGAAATTGACCAATTTAGATCTCCTTTTTCTCTGTACTTTACAATGATTTGTGTAACAAGTCGCTGAATCCGCTCTTTAATACTGGGTTATCACCGACCTCACCACTGGGTGTGCAATAGATTTATTGGAGTGGAATCAATAGGAAGACAAGGCTTTCAAATATGGAAGAAGTGGGCTGGGCGGTAGAACACCATCTGAACTAATTGGCATACCTTGCTTCTGAAGAGCTAACCAAGGTTTATGGCATCGTGAACGATAAGCGAGGATCTAGGAAGCTTATCCAGGGGTTCCTTAGACGGAGGCAACTTAAGTCTCTGATCATTTAGGCGTAGATATTTCACAATTCGCTTTTGACAATGGATTGTGGATTACCGGGAAAACTAAGACATTTACATCATCTCCCTTAACAGAAGAAATAGAAGCTCGAGGTATCGACAGAGCTGAGCAAAAGCACCAGTGCGTATGGTCCACGTGACTGATGGATGTGCAAAGCTCCGGAATCTCCTACGGGGATGATGATCTCGTACTAGGATGATGCGCTTTGTTTGCATTCCCTTCGACAGAAAGAGATAGCAACAATTCGGGCTAACAAAGGGACTAGAACCGACTTCTTCTTCTTTGATCTTACCTATGATAAATGAGAATCCGCTGTCTTGTTTGGTTGAGGATGAAGCAGATCGGAAATAATAGTATTTCAATGGAAATCCTGTTACTACTTTACTTTCACTTCACTTTTCATGGCGAGATAGACTTGACTCTCCATCTTCAAGTGGTCTTGGCCGATAGGCGTTGTTGTGGCGAAACGGCATATATCTCCTTCGGTTAGCTAGCTACCTGACGTGATAAGGCTACTAGTTCCCTTCACTCGTGCCTACGGCGCACTTACCCATAGCTATTGCATGCAAGCTCAATCTTCTATCTCGCATTGCTACACGCTCGAAACCGCCAATTCGCTCGTATTGCTAACGCAACCTATAGAGTTTGGGGAGTGCGGCGCGGGGAGTATGATGGACGAAGGAGTGAGAACGACTGACGATAGAGCAGGGGGGCTAGCCTGAATTCCTTCTCCTTTCAGGAGAGCATACCTTTATTTTATTCTATTCCTTCGACGAACAATGTACTGAAATGCCTTTTTTCCCCATCCCGCAAAACCGCTTCTTCTGGCAAAAGCCACTTTGGGCACGTCCCACCGGAATTGCATTGCCTGGACTTAGGCTGCTTTCAGCCAGACTGGCTAAAAAGTGCCATAGCTCCAGTGATCCCTCTCCTGTGCTAAGTCTTTGTCTCAATGACTGCGAGATTGCTAAACAATGACTCAATAGAATGCTAATTGATGAGGCCTATCCTTCCCCTATTTCTATTCTGGTAACCCTTCTTTAGAGCGGAGCAAACTCCACGGAAATCCGCTTACCGAGGAAAGAGAAGTAGCGGGAAGGGTGCCCAGCAGTCACTCATATCATGGGATGCACTGGCCACTCCACCTCATTGGCAAGGATGGTTCAACCAGCCATCAAGCAATCGTTTCTATTCTCGATCCAATAAACGGCAGTAAGATGAATGAAACCTTTGTCACTCACAAACCAGAGACCTTTCCAGCTTTCCTAACAGAGGGGAGCACCGGCCCGGTGGAAAAGCAAGAGAAAAATCGACTTCTTCAAAAGGAGACCACTATCTTCGGCAAATCAAATATAGATCGAGTCATGAAGCAGGCTCACTACCTGGAAAGCGTAGATCGGCACCGGCAACTCAAATGAATATCCCCTCCCCTGTGGGATCGAGTTTCTAGGGCTTGCTTGACTTGAGGAAACCACTATCTATGACGACTCAACCGACAAGCTCACTTGCTTTCGATCGAGATGGATTTCCAGGGCAGGGCCTATTCCCTTAACTTACAAGAAAATGCGTATTACAATGATGTGATGATTTAGGTTCTCTGGCGTATTGTGCATGCCATGATTGAGGAATCAACGATCCATCGAGGCGAGGCTATCTATATAGTACTGGAATAGGGGCAAGCCCGGCACACTTAAAGCCATTCCAACAATCTTATTCGTCGTAAGCCCTTCTAGCAGGAGCTGAGTAAAGGTCCGCTCAAGGCCATGGAAAGGCAGATAGTACTTGATACAGGACGAGCCCAGTCTCTATCTAGTACGATATTCTGGTATGTTTCACTGAATTGGCATTTCTAGATACCAAACAAGTAAAAAACAGCAAGTTAGTTAGCTCAGTTGGCATAGGCGAAAAAAAGAAAAGGAATCAACGATAAATCGGGGAAAGAGCCGCAAGCGCGATATCATCTCTATATAGGAAAAATGGATTTTTCTTATTTTATAAAGTTATGGGACCCTGGCTTTAAAATCTTTCTTTTTTCTCGGCTCGAAAGAGAAAAATCAAAGTCAGGTAGCCGACGAAAACCGAAATAGCACAGATACAAAGTAAAGAAAGTATACACGCGATAATAGATAGATATATATTATATATAATGTTAGAAGGAGCTAAATCAATAGGTGCCGGAGCTGAACTCGTATTCAGAGATGGAGGAAATCAAGTCTCATGTTGCTCCTCAGAAAATGCGTATAGTATATAGTAATAGTAATAGTAATAGTAATAGTAATAGTAATCTCATTGGCCCACTAGATAAGGATGGGACAAACGCTCTAGTGTATGCGAAACGAGCATTGCGTTTTGTCCGAGAAGTTCGTGAAAGAGTGCTCGTTACATCAAAAGAGATGGCGATGATCTGTCAAATCGACATTGTGTCGGTGTTCAGTCTCCCGCTCCTGTTCTCAACTATACTATGGCTTTCGTTACTATACTATGGCTTTCGTTGGGTAGAGCACGGGAGAATAAAGTCTATAGTGTATGCGTTACTGTACTGGGAAGCTAGCATTTTTGCTTGTCATGGAATCAAGTCTATTTGTTCGAATGTTCTTTTTTTCGTTTCGTTGGAAAAACCAACGCCGACGTCAAGAATGGATCAGTCTAGTCTCCTTTCTCTTTTGGGAGCAGAGCTGAAAAAGATGGAATTGTCAAGTACGATGATATTTTTATTAACGGATAGAAAAATGCTATTATCAAGTAGTAAACCCATTATGATTGCAACTCGTGGGATGCCTGGAATCCCACTAAATCGAGAATCGGAATCGGTGGAGGATGTGCATAGGGTACTCCGAGCCCTCCCCTTATTTAGAGAAATGGAAGGTATCTTGCGTGAGAGGAACCTGAATCTCCCGTCAGTACAGGAAATAAGCGCTTTCCGTGTGAATCTATTCTCTGGTATCCGGCGTGAGAGTGCGATTGCGGACTACGACGCTTTTTGGCGCTCCTTACTCGAGGAGATTCACACACCTCAGGGACGTAGTTGTTTTGGTCAGAGAATACAAGATCTGCACGCCCGAATGTCTGCCGAGGGCAACTGGGACTACTTGATTGCCCAACAAGGCAGAGGGTATTTTGGTAACCTACCTAATCTCAACAGCCCGTTGGATCAATATCAATTTGGAATTCACCCAATTCTGGATCTGAATATTGGTGAGTACTATGTCTCATTCACAAATCTATCCTTGTCTATGCTACTCACTCTCGGTTTGGTCCTACTTCTGGTGCTGCCAATGATTCTTCGTTCATTAGAATGTCGATTCCTCACAATCGCTCTTTGTGATGCTGCGGAACCATGGCAATTAGGATCTCAAGACGCAGCAACACCTATGATGCAAGGAATCATTGACTTACATCACGATATCTTTTTCTTCCTCATTCTGATTTTGGTTTTCGTATCACGGATGTTGGTTCGCGCTTTATGGCATTTCAACGAGCAAACTAATCCAATCCCGCAAAGGATTGTTCATGGAACTACTATCGAAATTATTCGGACCATTTTTCCTAGTGTCATTCCATTGTTCATTGCTATACCATCGTTTGCTCTGTTATACTCAATGGACGGGGTATTAGTAGATCCAGCCATTACTATCAAAGCTATTGGACATCAATGGTATCGGAGTGCGCCTCTTAACGAGGGTGATTTAAGTGCAACGAAATGTACCGGTGGTTCGCGAAGCATCTGGCTTACCGGTCATCTCCCATTCCCGTCGTCGAGAGACTAAAAGAACTATAGCATGCCAGAAACGGGGAGTTGAGGTGGTTAGACCTATACCCCGAAATGCTCCCAGCATAGGAGCCTATGGTTCCATTCTTGTTATTGCTGGAGGTACACATACCTCTTCTCGGTGTGGTGGAGCGATATACGAAAAATAGATGCTAAGCCCGCAATGTCCGATAACGGGGCTTCAGTAGTGAATCTATCGGCACCACAGCAGTGGCATACAACTTTGGACCTAAGGGCCGGCCCCGTTACCTTTCGGAATGGGGGATCCCCGTTGGCAACAACCACGGTAGTAGTTGCGGAACTACTGGGCCAAGAGAGGACAACCTGTTGTTCCTGCTCCTCCTTCTTCGCTTCGGGGACGGAGGTCCTACGGTAGGTAAGAGCACGCACAAGCACTTGGCCGAAGGGGACCAGCGCTTCTACTCCTCCACCGAGGAGCCGTTCTTGCGAGAAGCAAGGGATGTCGTGAACGGTGGGAGGTCAAAGAAAGAGAATTGACCTCTGAATACAGTGATCCTATGATCTAGATAGACTCCGTCCTTTTTTTTTAGATAAGGGTGACTCAAGGGGGGGAGAACTACCTAACTAAAGAAGAATAGCGCTCTTTAAAAATAAGAGTAGGCGTGGAGAGCTTTTTGCGGGGAAACTTGCAAGTCAAGTTTGGGGGGAGGCGGGCGTCGACCCAACCTTATGAGTATTCGGACTATAACAGTTCCGATGAACAGTCACTCACTTTTGACAGTTATACGATTCCAGAAGATGATCCAGAATTGGGTCAATCACGTTTATTAGAAGTTGACAATAGAGTGGTTGTACCAGCCAAAACTCATCTACGTATGATTGTAACACCCGCTGATGTACCTCATAGTTGGGCTGTACCTTCCTCAGGTGTCAAATGTGATGCTGTACCTGGTCGTTCAAATCTTACCTCCATCTCGGTACAACGAGAAGGAGTTTACTATGGTCAGTGCAGTGAGATTTGTGGAACTAATCATGCCTTTACGCCTATCGTCGTAGAAGCAGTGACTTTGAAAGATTATGCGGATTGGGTATCCAATCAATTAATCCTCCAAACCAACTAAACCGGGGAAGCTGAAGCGGAAATGCAATTCTCGGGTGAGGGAAGGCTTCGCTCGCTCGCTCAAAAAGCTCTAACGCTCGTTTACGAGTGGAGTGCATAAGCCCTTATTGAAGTAGGGCGAGGCCTTACTACACGAGCTCGTAAGTAAAGCACGGAACGAGCCTTGTCTACGAAGCTTCGCTTCATCATCTTGCTTGCTTCTGCCGAAGCTTAACGCACTATAACATAGGCATGCATGATGGTATGGTAGGAAGACTCCTTTTAAGGCCGACCACTACATAGGAGCGATAGGAAGCCAAGCCGTCAAAAGGAAAGGCGAGCAGCCCTTATTGCAATAGCAAACGGCCTACTTATAGCCCTATTTATACCCTTTATCGGGGACGGGCCTTACAAGCTCAATAAATTGCAATTCTTCACCTTTTCCTCAGACAGTGGGAATGAATTTTCTTACTTGATTGACATTGACAGATATGTGTACCACACCGAACAAGCAATATGTCATATGCTTGATGTACCAGCCAAGCCAGCTCTTTTTTTCTCCGTTCCCTTATCCTTAGCGCTAAAGTCAAAATAAAATGCAAGAGAGTTTGTATTTGCAAATGAAAATGAATATGGATCTAAAAAAAATTATATAATCAATCAATAAATAATAATTGGAATAATATAAAAAATATCCTTCGCGTATTCGTTTAGAATCTTGTTGACCCTACTCGCTTACTCCTATTTTCCTGCTTTCTTTTTCGACAGAATTCATTCTATTCTAACTTTCTTGAAAGAATGGGGTTCTGGGCTCACCCTCTCTTCCTTTTTGAGAAAGATGGGCTGCCCTGGGAGTCTCGCCTTGGTGATTCTTTCTCTCTTGGGGGTCTTCTTCGGTAGCGAATCCGCTCTCATAAATTGGATGAATTCTTCTGGGTCGGCTTCGGGATCCGCCTCTGAGAGTTGGCAAAAGTACCTCAACTTATCGGAGTCGGAGGAAAATGCCGCGTCCGAACCATCCACAAGCCACACCCCGCCGAACCCTGAACCTGAAGCACCATCCATTTCGTTCTTGCGAGAACGAATCAAAAATGTTATTCGCTCATGCCAGCGTATACGAAAATAAAAAATCCTAAAAAGGATTAACGAAGATCTTCACCTTGAAACGGCGAGCGCCGAGAAGCGGGTAAAAATCGCCCAGGTCCTCGATAACATGAACTGGAAAAGGGTTTTCTTTTATACCTATACGGGGGAACCTAAGATAAAGCCCATATCGACTTAACGGTCCACGATTGGGATCGCGCACGAAAAGGCTAAACACAGCCTTTTTCTTGTCCTCGGGACAGCGGGCTAGTCCCGTGCCTGTTTTTTTGAGTTGGGGTACACAATCTTCCTTGTGACTGCCAAACCAGATTTCCGTTTTTAGGGAGAAGGTGTAGTCTTTTTGAACGGTGGTATCGTCAAGAAGAACGAGGCCCGCCCCATTTCTGGGGCGGGGGGAAGGAGAAGTGGGACTGTGGGTCTCCTTTCATTTCATACAACCTGATGGATTCGATGCTTCTTTTTGGCTACCTTTTATATGACTCTGACTATTGCTGTTAATAGATACCTGCTTGCTTCTTGCTTACTGGCAACCTTTATAAGATCTCCACCTTCAAGCTTGAGTACAAGCAGCTCTTTAAAAAAGGGGAATTCCGGTCCCTCCCTATCCTTCATGTGCTCTTTCAAGATCACCCTCGACAGCGCAGTTAGGTCTTAGAGAAGGAACTGATTTACCTAAGTCTAAGTAAGTAGCCAACTTCCGATAATCATTCCTAGCTTTGCGCTAGATTCAGTATGGTGATACACATTTTAGAAATAACAAGGGATAATAGCTCTTCTTAAGAGAATGGCTGCTTTGGGGGAGTTCTCTTTCCCTCTAACCTCTAACTCGAAATTGAATAAGAGAAGACAAAGCTACGCATTCACTCGTAGCACTCGTTAGGCCCCCCATGAATATGCATGGAGCCATGCGCATGATTCCAAGAGCGAGGCGAAACTAAATAAGAATAACCAGTAATGTCACGAATGAATGAAGCAAGCACTTTTAGATGGTATCGATCAGAGCCAATCCACCCTGTTCTTTCCTGATTATCGTCACTTAAATGAAATCCCACTAGCTGAAATAGAATCCGTCAAGTAAGAGATAAGCCAGAGATCCAGATCATTAGAATACGTTACCGGTCCAAGATGGGCCTCATCGCGAAAAAGAGTATGTTATTCCTATCACTAGGAGTAGTAGCGCTAGCGGCGCAGAAGGAGAAAGTAGCTAAGCGCTAAGAAGCTATCTAGAGAGTTTCCAGCTGAGGTTTCCTATTGGTATCGGCGGAGAACGGATCTGAGAACAGCTTCTGATTTTGTTTTGCAATCAAGTGCAGGATGAAATGGAAGATAATCAATGGAATCCAAGTATCTTTGCCTTCCTTCTTCGCTTATTATCTTTGGCCAATGTCCCAAGAATAGGTTGAGAGAGAATATCCCCTAGCTTGACTTCCAACTCTTCACAGAGCAGTCGATTCGGTCATCACATGTTACTGGTTGGATGACGATCGGAAAACTCTTAGTAGGTTGGGATCAAGAAGAAGGATTGGTGCCGGACAAGAGATAAGAATAGAGAGAGAGTGTAATCAAAGCAAGGGATAACGGTCAAGTGCACATTTCATTCATGTCAAGGCTATCTGAAAAGCAAGGGAAATCATGATTCATTGGATTGGCAAATCAGACAGATTTAAGAGCTATACTTGGCTAAAGCATAAGACAATACTGCGGTGAAAGCCTTAAGCCAGGAAAATAAAAAAATGTTAATGAATTATTGACCCTAGTCTAAAGGTACCAGTATCTTTCCCAAGCACCAACTCGCTTTCGATTTTTTATGTGGGCTCCCTTTTCCTTGTGTTAAAAGTGCCAACTTCTTAGTTTTCGTACTTGAATTCGGAATTGGCAAAACTTGATCCTATTTGACCTACTGTATAGATAGCCCTATTTAATAAGTTGCTCCTATTTTGGTATTTCGTGCATCCGTTTCCACCATCCATTTCTGCCTCCTGGCAGAAATGCAGGGAATGTGTATCGTTCTAGTCTCTTCGAATCAATCAATATGACTATCGGAAGAAGAATAACTACCTTCTCGAATCGAAATCAAGACTCTTCTCTTGCGGGAAGCGTAAGTAGTGGAATGAGGCTGGAACCCATCAATATCGCTAAACCTGGAGAGTTGCTTGTGTTGGGTTCAAAGTTTCGCTCTACCAAGGCAAGGCAAGATATAATATAATACGCATCCAGCTTTAGCTGAATATAGTGAGTGTTAAGCAAAGTACAGTACGCCTTTAGTTAAGATTTATCCCAGTTTAGTTCCTTTTTAGTTTAGTTAAGCCATTTAGTTTAGTTACGTGAAGTCGGCCCTCGAGTCTTAGTAGAGTAGCCTAAAGCAGTGGAAACTTGCCATGCATTCTACTCAATAGGGAAGTTAAGTTATAGAAGTCTTTCTTCCTCTTCTGGTGAAGCTAGCTACTGTCGTTTCTATTGGTTTCTCAAGAGGCTCAAGGTCTTGCTCTACCTAATCCGATCTAGTTCCGGTCTGTAATGATGGATAGGAAGGGTTGAGAGAACTACGTATCTCGCCTAGCATTTGTGTGTGCGCACCTGCTTTTGGGCGGTTAGCGAAACGAAAGTAAAGACAGCTATGTGTGATGAAGTAAGCCCTACGATGCTCGGTTAAGTAAAGACTGCTGTTATCTCATACAAAACAAGGACTCGGGAGAAGAACTAGTTATCCCCAGAGGGGGAACTATGATTCTCTCAGATGTGTCTATCGATATAGATCAAGTTGAGTGTTCAGCGAAGTATGCTAGCCATTGGCCTTACGTTCAGGATACTCCTTCCTGTCCTTGCGATGTTTGGTTAAGTGTTATCAATCAGCTTTCCTCTTCTTCCAGCATTCTTCTAATCATTGGTTTGCCTCTAACGATGGTTGAATAGCTCCTGTTGTTTGTCTCCACCTTCCTTCTCCCTGTAAGTTGTCCTCATACTCCCAGTTCTTTCTCTTCTTTCTTTTCTTCCTCTACGACTTTACTATACTATATTATTCTTGAATAAGCTAGTGATTATCTGAGGCTTACAGTATGGTATACCGAGGGCTAACTCCACTACTTCAGATTGTTGAATCGAATATACCTTCTATATACCTAGCTTAGAGTATTTGAACCTGTTACGTCGATTGCTGAACCACTTTGACGCGTTGGCTTTGGCTCTGGCTTTTCCTATATCTGAATGTTTCGGAAGAGTCCGTGGCTATCCTGCGCGAAAGAGGAAGAACTCAACTCTTTGCAAAAAAAGGAGCATCGCTCTAATCACTTATGGTTGTTCCTTTCCAGGATGGATGGCTACTGCATATTATCATATAGAAATCAAATGAAAACCCTACTGAATTAGGCAAGCGATTATTCGCATCGTTGCTTAGGTGCTCTAACAAGCCGCAATTGGTTAGAGATTGGATCAAGTTCCAGGCTTTTTAAAAAGTGCCTTCCAGCTTACTTAATTGACTCGCATGGGCTTTCTCGCTATAAACGAACTAAACGAAGCGCCTAAAGAGAGAGATCCGCGGGACACCAGTCAATAAAGTAAAAAGAGAGTATTCTCTTATGTAGTCTTATTCCTTCCCACCCCCTTGTGGGTGCTGCTCAAGCAGCTCAGGAGGCGCCAACCCCACAACCACAGGTAGAAGGAGTTCCAGGTGCGGCGTCCAGATCAGGGACTAGTGGCCCGTCCTGTTCGGATGTAAAGGAAAGATGAAAAACTTTTCTCAAACAGTGGGGAAAGGGCCCCATACGTCAAAGCCAGATAAAGAATCTCCAACAAGATTCGAAATTGGATCGTTCAAGTCCAAAGGATAGAGAAGAAATCCTCATGGTCACCAGAAGATTTTTCATCGAGACAAAACGCTGCTAACGCTGTAGTATTGGAATATTGGGACTACTATACTACTGCGAGCGGGAAAAAAAGAAAAACCTTCTGTCGACTAGAGTTTGATGTCGATTTATCCACACTTCCATGACTTCTAGAGGAAAGCTAACTGCTTGCTGGCTGGGAGCTGTATGAGCGGTAACGTCCACGTACGGCTCCGTGAGAAGGTGGACGGAAATTTGTTGTACCTCACTCCCGTCTTCAATGGGGTCTGCTCTTTTTTTTTTGGGAGAGTATGCCAATATGATCTTAATGAGGTGCGGGGCTTTGCATCTGACATTCGTTGGGCTTTCCTCTGCGTCCCGGCCTTTTTGTGCAATAAACCCCTCCGGCCGAAGACTAGTGATAGGTGGTCCCGCGGAGCTTTCGGAGAAGGGTAGCCTAGTGTGTAAGCACAGCAATGAACCGCGGCGAACCCTCAGACGACCCTTCTAAGATAAGGGGGGAGACCCTCAGTAGTGGTGACCCTTTGACTCTTCCACTGACTTATATATGTACCGAATGCTCATACGGGAAAGTGAACTCCTGGGTCTGGGGGTTGCTCCGAGAAAAAATCCTTTCTTTCTCGTCCACTCCAGGGGGTGCGGACACACCTGCGCGGATTACAGGTGACGGTTACAAGAATGGCGGGGAAGTGAAGAGTACCCGACGACATTCAGGGATGAATGTAGACCCATCGGGCAGGGATAATCATTCCGGTCCTGGGAGAGGTGGCGACACCAGTCTGAGCTGAGGGAAGCCAGCCAATTGAGTCACTGAAACGACCGCAGGAGGCGCACCCTAAGCCCAGCTTCTCGGAGCTGCTATTGCGAAATACGGCTTCCTTAATATACAAATTTCCACAAGGGGGCTGGGCTGCTCGCCTTCATAGAAAGGCGACCGGGCCTAGATTAGATGTTCGCCTTTTTATAGAATAGAAAGAGAAGGTAAAGGGGGGCTTTATTGGTAATGGCTGAGGTCCATGAAAGAATCGCTGGAGCACATCAAGCGGGCAGAAGAATGAGATGGCTGATACACAGATATGGGTTTTATTGGCCAAACATGGAAAAAGATTGCAATAAATACGCCCGAGGATGTCCAAAGATACAGACCGATTAAAAACCTGTAAGCGGAAGAATTACATGAAATCATTAAACCTTGGCCATTCCGAGGTTGGGCAATTGAAACAATTGGAAAAATATATCCTCCTTCCAGCACCTTTTAACAATCTTCTTCTGTGTTGAAGCGTAATAGGAAGAAGCCAAAACATTCTTTCAAGAATCTCCAAATCCCCCATCCACATAACCCCTTATTTTCTCTCCAATGGTAGATTCGAAGAAATTCGCATGCTCATATCGTGCTCTCATCCCAACCCCAAGAAAATAGAACTCAAAGAGGAGCCATATGCTTCATATATTGATGGTTTCTTGGAGGGATGGATCCTAATGCAAGCAAGCCGGAACTCTTCCACATAATTTTCAAGGCGACGCTTGGGGCCTTCCATGTTATAGTCAGCCAACTCTATTTTCTCAGGTACCTGAGAAAGAGTAAGAACACCTGCGTTCCAGTATACCATCCTTCCATGCAGTAGTAATCCCCCCCTCTAAAAAAGTAAGTTGAGATTCAAAGCATTCCCGTAAGCTAGTAAGTCAATCAAAGCTATAACTCTATTTGTTAGTTTCAGGAAACTGGTACATATTTATAATAATAATAATATATATTATATCTTTATATTATTATTATTTGGTATTTACCAATTTTAGACTAAGCATAAATTCATTTTGAAAGAAAAGGCAAATCCCCAGAAATAAAGGATTTTTACTACGTTACCCTCAACTCAAAAAGTACTCCGGCAGCGTGAGTGAGTACAGGCTCATATTCCTATTTATTTTCTGACAAGGGAGGGATGCGTAGGATTTCTTACAAGAGAGATCGAAGATAGGGAGGTACTCAATATAATGTGTACTCTTTCAACTGAAGATGACGATTGAACTTTGGTACCGCAGCAAATGATCAAATGGACCGTGGGTACTAAACTAAACTAAGAGTAGTAACAACTATTCCTTCGCAACTTCGCCCTTCGCACTTACCTTTCGTCCGGTACGTTGTTCAAATGTTTTTCTGGGATTATGTTGGTGATCTTGAAGGGTTGTGGGAGTATGCATGGGGGCAGTCTGTTGGTGACAACCTGTTGAACTCAGTTTATGCTATGGGTAAGTGTGTGCAAGACTTTATGGCGGATGAGAAGATTCACAAGCCTACGCTGCTTGGGCCGCATTTTGCTTTGCTGGTAAGAAAATGCAGTAAGTTTGTTTTTTTCCGTCCTGTATTGTTGGTGGGTGATTACAGTATGGCTTTAACTACTAATGTTTGCAATCAAAAGGTTTGGCTGTATGAGCATACTCAAGTGGTAAGTCTACGACTTGGTTGGTATCTGTTTCCTCGATTTAGAAACAGGAAGCTTGAGAACCAGGAGTGAGTTCGTCCCAAGGGTGGGTTCGTGAGATGGATAATGATAGGTTTATCATGCAGCCTTTGTATACGCTGCTGACAGACAGACGAAGAAGCTTTTTTGATGTATAGCAACGTGCGTGAGCCGTGCTAAGCAATCATATTAATATCCTTCGCTACTTATTTTGGATGCTGGTGGCTTGGCTTATTAACTGCTCTAAACCTTGCAATGATCATGGAGGGCGCGTTTGCACTCGTATATTTTATCGGGTCTGGCACTCGTATATTTGCATATTCCCGTTCTCGTCCTATAGCCTATAGCGGATCACCTTACCTCAAATAAGAAAGAACTAACTGGCTAACCCTCGCACTCCAATAGCCTGCCTCCAAAGCAAGAAACCCATCTATAAGTCTATAAGAGAGCCCTGGCACTATAGACCCGCAAAAGGGTTGATCGATCAACATGCCAAGAAACTAGATCTGCTGTTCCACACTTTGTCTTTTATTTGACGTATTCGACCTGGCGCCCCAAACAGAAGGCAGATACTGGCAGATCTACTCCTTTCCTATACTATACTATACCGCCCCGATACCCAGTTTCCTTGGGTAAGAACAGAGATGAAGTCCGTCCCTTAGCCTAGTCTATATCCACTAATGTTGTTGTTTTATAGAGGAAGACTGTCTTCTCGGGGAAGACAGGCTTTCGAGGACAAAAGGAAAGATACATGAAAAAATCCCAACTTAAAGTAGTGGAATTGCCAAGCCTATCGGGTAAGCGAACTGTCTAAGACTGGCGAAGGGAAAGGACTGGTAGGAAACCCAAACTCGGATAGTTGGGGAAAGGAATGCAAGTATGCCAATGATAAAGAGTAACCATCACGCACTTTTCCAGTAGGAATACAGGCATTTCGACCTATCTTTTTTTACTTTGTTAGGGACTCATTCTTTCTAGCGTACAGTGGCACTTGTCACCAGCTCTGCAACTCGTACAGCTATTTCTTCCTCCTTTTAACCTACAACAGCGCTATACCTACTATTCTCTGGCCTTATCTTTCAAGAATGTGCTTGCGCCAGTTGATCTTTCGGGTATGAAGCCTAGACAAGTAGAAGGGGAGAGAGTAGCGAGTTGACGAGCGAGTGCTCTGCTCTATCATTTATTACAAGAAAAGTCAAGCTTGAAAACTGCTTCTTCTCAACCAGGATACGAGCCAATCCCTAGCCTAGAAGCGAGGAGAGAGGGTATTTCAAATTCACAAAGCCAAACTGACAAGCGAGAGCCGGTGAGTAAGGTGGAGGCAGAAAGGAAGTTGTATGAATCTCTTTTTCCCGGAAAAGTATACTTGTGAGGAAATCAAAACCAAGAGGGCGGCATCGCTTCGCGCCTTGTTTTTCTGGTAAGGAAAGTCCTATCCTAGCAATAAGTGATGAAAGTAGTACCCAAGCCATTCGTTGGTCTTTGACCCCTGTAATAATGGTTGTCCCGAGCTGTATGAAAAAAATCGCTATCCTTCCGCCAACCTAAATGAATGGAAAACTTACTATCTCTATCTATATCTCTTTATTCAAGTACCGATCTTATTTCCCGGCTCCAAAGAGCATATTTTAATATTCAAAATAGAAGAGAGAGAAAACAAAAAAAAACAGGAATTGCGCTATCGAGTTCACTGCTTTAGAGAGGGTGCGCAGGGTATCGTCCCTATCTCCTCGTGCCCTAGGCTTATGTATGTGAAAAAGCAAACAATGCAATTTTGTGGAAATTGGATTCTCATCCGTGAGGCCCCAAGTGCTACTTCTCAGGGTAAAGGCAAGACAGCTTGAAAGGTGGAAGCTCTCTATAGTGTCAGTGCGAGTGGAATAGGTTCGATCGATATTACTTCGGCGTCGGCGGGTACGGTAGTATTGTTTGATCCGTTGAGGAGGATTTTCTTTTCGCTAACTCAAAAGTCTTTTTCTTCTATCAAGCAATGTCTCAGTTCCTTTGATTGAACACGTGGATGGAGTAGTTCACTCTGGTTTGAGAAATAGTGTTAGGGCATTTAATTTAGTACCAGAACTTCAGAACTGGGGGAAGACCTTATATTAATATTAGTAGTAAGGACTATCAACGCGAGTACATGCACATTAATAACATAGGTTAACATTCAATTCAAGAAAGTGAGATGAGTTACTTTATGTTGGAAAGGAGTAAAAGTAAGAGAAACATGCATACATTAGTAAGAAAAAAAGGACATCGATATATGGGTAACATAGGCCTCCTCCCGTTCATTAGTCTTGGGTGGGATGCTAGTGGGGGCTGAGCATAAAGCCAGGCTCTTTGTCTTCACTTCCTATCCGTTTTATACTGTACGAGCCGAGCTTTACGTCCTACTAATTTAGTCTTTTCCGATCAGATGCTATTCCGACTTCCCATTTTTCTACTTTTCTGTTGCTATATGCGTAATTCAGGCTCTCTTTATGCCCATGCATGCATACACAAAGCAAAGATGACTTGAAGATGCCTTACCAAGAAACTGGAATCTCTAATCCCTCTTTGGAATACTCATACTTCCTTCTACAAGGAAGAAACTGAGCAGCAGAGATTTTGGCAATAGCAAATCAAATGTCATTTATCCTGCTAAGGTACTTTACTTTCCCTTGACTTTGATTGACTTTCCTTTCCAAAGCTATGATCAAGGAAGCAGGCCAGGAATGCTCTTATGAGAAATGGAGAAGCAGGAATGGTATTCCCAAGCAAAGATAGAAAGAAGCCTTGCCTTCCCTTAGACCTGGAGACATATCCACCAAGAAACCAGAGAAAGCTATGAATGAAACTTCACTTAACTTATAGTGCTTCGTACGCGTTCATTACATGAGATCTGTTTGCCTGTAGTGTAGTACATCCCTCCAGTATTCGAATGAGCTTGATTTCTCGAATTGGTACAATGCTCTTCTTGTCTCTTCTTCTAAAGAGTGAGAGTGCTGGAGTGGCGTGTCTCTCTAGTAAGGTACAACTATACCGGAGCTGATATCTCTTCCGCGGGTGATTCTCCGGTAGAGAAGGCAGTGCTTAATACCGGTAGTTCGACCTTTCCCAACGGATGCGATCCAGACCCTTTCTTGGAAAACCACGGCCTGTTGCTAAGAAGGAAAACGAGTCCTCTCCTGTTGCTCAAGCCCAAGAAGTATCTGACCCTTGGGAGGCAAAGCACTAGAGAACAGAGATCATAGGGGAGGAGCTATCCCCGAGCTCCGGACCAGAACCAGTTTCTCCAACCTGGCCTGCTTCCTTTCCTTTAGCCTTGCTTTTCTTCTGATTCAGTCCAAAGATAGAGACAAAAGAAAGGTAATTATTGAATCGGACTTGGCTTCTTTTTCGGCATGGGCAAAGGTTTGGCAATTCCACCATTAGCAAAGGTTTAATCGGTTGACGGTATCCTTGGGGAAAGGCACCTGCTTTTAGCAATGGTTGTTATTGGCAAAAGGAACACTTTACTCGGCTTGTAGAAAACTCTGGACTAGGCTGAAGCAATTAGTCTCCCGTGTCAACTACTCATTTCTGTTTATCGATTTTCTATGCTTTCGTTCCTCTCTTCCCCGAAGAAAGTATTCCTCGCCTCGCATAGAAGTCAGTGAATTGATGCTCCAATACGGATAGAAGTTAGTTCTTCCTCAGGTAAGAGATCTGAATCATGCCAAAATGATGGTGCAGTTCATTCCAATCCCAATGCGTCTGTTCGCCTAGCCTACTACCCCTAGCCTTTATCCTACTATCCTCGTAACTAACTGTAGTTCATCCATCGATATCCATTCCTCGGCATCCGTTAAAGGGTACCTTTATCCCGTTAAAAGGTTTCGGCTCGGCTTTAGGGTGGGTTTCTCTTTTAAACCAGCCTAATCGAATCCAGGAGTAAGGAATATACAATTGGATGCTTTCCCCCTCCATACCGGGTAATGATTGGTATGGCAAGGCTATCCCCATGATCAGTTATCCCAACCGAATCATCCCCTAGCGCGATTCCTATCCTAAGCATTCGTTCCTACGAGCCAGAGCAGCATCCTTTCCTTGAATTGACGTATATGAGCGTTGTTATCAGGTACGCCAATATGAGATTTTCCGGACTGACTCTTTCCTTTGTTCATAGATCGATCTAATTACGTATATACAGGCTCCGCACCTAGAGGCTCACCTTCTTTCGCCAATAATAACGCTAGAGAACGTAGTGAGCGCTAGAGTAGAGATATTCCTTTTCATCTGAGGTTTATTCCTTCCTATTCCTTTTACGAGCGCAATACTAATCGAATCCAGTCCCATGTCTCCGGTTCTGCTCCTATCCCTCTAACAAAGGCAAAGGGGCACGGTACCAATGCTAGGCTCTCCTTTTAACAAAGTTAGGATCATTCTCATATATGGGCAAAAGTAGTAAACCCGATTTCCCTTCGGAAAGTAGATGATGGATTTTAAAAAGTTGATCTCATATAGCGGGGAAATCAATGAATAGCATTTTCACTAAGCTTTGGAAAAGGAAGTGGGTCACCCATTGCAAAAAAGTTAGGAACACATATAGGCGAAAGTACTACTTTTTAATTCAACTATAACTGAGCGGAACCTTCCTTTTGGGGCAAGGCACGGCAACAACGGAAAGGTTAACCAGGATAAAACAAACCTAGTACTACGCCCTCCAAACAGATCGTATCCTCGGCTATTTCATTAGAAATATAAAAAGCATATTTCCCTGGCGTCAACCCCGGAGGGTGTAGAAACCATTTCTTTTCCTTTGCTACTAGATACGATGCTTTTCGTGTAGGCTACGCTTTTCGCAAGTATTGTTTATTTGTTCCGAATAGAGTATGCCTTGGTTTAAGAGAGGAGGCATCTGGATAGCTAGGGATATTGACACGGATAAGCTCTTAGGCAAAGCAAGGCATCTGCCAACTTGTATGCATCACCCTGTGCTTTTGCACATCAATGGAAAAGATAGGAACAGCGAATCCTTGTAGGAGACGGGTTGGTTTACCGGTGCAGTTCATATGCTTCCTTGCGCTAGAAACCAATACGCACGTACGAGGCCTACGATTCTCTAGTTGTATTGGCAAGGGAAAGAAGATGCTATGGGAATGTTTGGAATGAAATAGCTTAGGAAAGGCAGGATCTGCTGATGAAAGTGGGCCGGAGCCAGAACTAGGATAGGGATCAGATTGGGAGCAGGTTAGATGCAACCGCCGGGAGGACAATCCGACTTCGAAGTACGAGCAGGGATATTCGATAAAAGGAATTCCAATCGGAATAAAGGGTGAATTCGATTAGTTGAACAGGCAGCAGATGAAGTGATGGGAGCTAGCTCACTTCCTTCAATGAACGGATTTGCCTTGATTTGAGATTTCTAATTGAATCAAACTCTCGCCCTTTTGAGATTGAGTTACTTCCTTGCCTGGGCTAGTCGTAATCCCTTCTTCTGTACAAGATGGTTAGAGCTAACCCCAGTACTACTCCTTTGGCTGCAGAGTACCACCTCTTCCTCAACTGGATCTGGTATTCTTCCTCGAACCAGTGCTTCCTCGGAGGATGGTTCTACTTACTGTCCCCTCTACTTTAGGTTTGGAGTTCAGCTACACCTTTTGGCTTTGCATGAATGCCATTTTCCTCTGTGTCTCTTTCCTGCGGGTGCTTGGTCTTTTGCTAAACTTGTTATTTGGCTCTCTTCTTTGTCCCTAGTTCCTGTTTCATGCCGAGTTTCTATAACAGTACCTGCATCCTGCCTTTTAGCTTATCCGTGGACCAGTGCTCTTTCTTTCCGCTTTGAACGGACGCCTACAACTAGATAATTTGTCGGATGACAATACAATACTACAAGCAGGAGGGGACACAAATCCTTTAGATTTCGCTAGTGCAACGCTCGTATTGACCTTTAGCTCGTGGGAATCAATCGTAGTTTTGATTTCATATCCTACGTAGTATTTGCGTGGGCCTCGCTCGTATGCAAGGAATAGGTTTAGGAACAGGGCTAGCGAAGGAAGGGACCAAGGAAGGAATTCGTAGCCCAGAACCTTAAGCAGGAGCTCATAACTACTACGAATGGAAAGATTCCAGCTATTGAAGCTTAAAATAAAAGAACAGAAGAAAAAGATAGAGAGGTTCAAGTTGATGGAATCCAAATCTTATGCTGATTCCAGTGATGATGACATATTTGCACATATATCATATTCCACTTGATCGATATACCAATTCCTGAAAAAAGAAGAAGATAGTGTTGTGTTAACCAGTTGGAATGTCATGAAAGCACTTACTTCCGAGACAGCCTGTCCTCGGCTATTTCATTATCAAAAGGAAGTATTGGCAAGGCTGTAACATTACATGCAGGTCCTAGCCTACGTTCGTTGGTTCAGATCTACTCCTAGCAGTGAGAGCCGGATATGAATACTAATTTGTAGGCTACTTCGCAATGAACACCAGAGCTATATGTTTGTTTATTCACCTAGTTCCTATGTCCGCCTTTTCCGCGCCCGCTCTATCTCTAGATATATCTCTTTATAATCCATCTCAGATAAGTAATGGTAGTCTTGATCATCCCTATCATCTTCCTCTTCCCAGCCGTCTACGCGAAAACCAAAGAGAATCAGAGAGCCGAAGGACCTCAAACAAATAGCTGGTTGCGTTAAAGAGGCGTGGATACTTGCAGGAGATTGGAACACGTATGCCGATCCGACCGAGGCAGTCCAGGCAAATGCATGAAGTTGAAAAACAGGATCGACGAATGTAAGCTTCTCGACACACCACCCAGCCTATGAAATCCCTACCTACCATTCCAAGACCCAAGTCTGTAATTCCTACTGCCGTGCTCCATTCGGAAAACAGGCCTTAGAACGCTAGTTACTCGACTGTGCCTTCAAGGAAGGTCTGGAACCTGAGAGGTGAGTTCTGAGAAGCCAACCGCATTCATTGGTTTTGAAAAAGAAGAAAGAAAGTAAAAAAGGCTTAATTACTAAATATGGCTATCTTTAACTACACCACTTTTTCCAACGTTGCTTTCCCTAGGACTTCGTTATTCGCAATTAGGAAGGGTGTAGATGTACGCAGCTTCTCCTCATGTTGTTGGCCGGAGTAAGGA
This sequence comes from Zea mays, assembly GCF_902167145.1. Classification (NCBI taxonomy): domain Eukaryota; kingdom Viridiplantae; phylum Streptophyta; class Magnoliopsida; order Poales; family Poaceae; genus Zea; species Zea mays. The sequence continues at coordinate 41,026 of NW_023367006.1, read as the reverse complement.
AGAAAGCGTAGTAGTACAATGCTGAACATTCCGGAGCAATGGAAGTTTATCTTGCCGCTGTGTAAAGTGTCGCATTCCCCTATTCTTCGTCCGATGCCGAAGCATCTCCCTCTTATTAGGGTAGGACCCCTGAAGAAATTTCCAGAGATATACGAGAAGGCGCGAAGCGTGGATGGAGTTTGCTTAGGGGAAAAGCAGTCCAACTATGGGCTCATACTAGTTTGGCATTAACATGCTTGGTATTGGCATCCCCCTGAAAGAAGGCTAGGCTTATTCACCTACCTCTTCTTGCTGGAACGTGAGCTATTGCTTTGGTCAACAACCAACGCTTGGAAAGTAATAGTTCTAAGAAAGAGCAAACTGCTAAGCCTGAGAAGAAGAATCATAAAAAATCATAGAATGCTAACAACCAGCTTCTTCCAGCTTTGTACATCATTTATTGTATCGTTTATGGGTGCTTGTACATCATAATATCCTCTTCATATCTTTCCTTTCTCGAGTGAGTGGTGGGATGGATGTCCTACCACGAACGGAAGCTGACAGAGCAATATCTATTCATATGCTTCGTAATCCTTGATTTCCCAAAGATAAGATTCCTTGCCAAGCCAAGACTCTTGAGTGGGATATTTCAACTACTTTAAAGCGAGGAGGTGAATGAGCAAGCAAAAGGTAGGCTAGGCGGTCTCGCCCATCCCATGATTGGTGGACTTCCTGCTATTTCAGAGTAAGCATCAGCATCTCTTCCATCTTGTTCTGGGCCAAGCAAACCAACTATTTAGTCCAGGCACTCGTATTGAAATGGAAAACATGCTTCTTTCTGCTATCGACCAATCCGGATCCGAGAATGATCTGCCCCATCGTTATTAGTAAATGTGGGGTGTAGTGCTGGAACCTTTAGTTCTGTGGGCGTACAAAGCATGTGGCTTGTTTGACTTGACCTATGGGATGGGGGTACCAATCTTCGTTGCATTCAGGATTGACCTGAGGAATGGGCCGGAGTATCAGAATAGATGTGCTTCGTGCGACTCGTTTCGACTAGCATGAAATCCGGAATAACAAGAAACCCTTGTGCAAGTCGATGATTGATTGCTTGAGAAACAGAAGTATGACATCTCTTTTTTCTCGTATTACAACAACTAGGCTATTCGGATTGCTTTGCATGCTATTCTTCGAGTCGAAGCTTGTCCCACCTAAGTGCCGTGCTTCATTCTCTGCGGCAAACCTCAAATCACTCAAATAAAAATCATAATAACCGAGGCCCGAGGCTAGTCTTCATTCTCGTATCCCGAGGCGGCTTTCTCTATCTTTAACCCGAGGCTAGTCTTCCTGGGGAGGAGTTTCTTGCCCGGTTCCTAGCTTTGGCTGGCAGGTTGAAAGTTGCGTATTCATTCAATAGAAGCAGATCCCTAATCTCGATTAGTAACCTTTGTAGGTCATTGTTCTGTCAGGGTTTCGAGGGATAGGGGCTGGCCGACCACCGGATCAAGAGAAGCATTAAGGAGAAGCAACTTAGATTGAAGCTTTTCAGGTCGATGACTTTATATCAAAATTTAATATAACTTTTTATGTTCGTCACATTAGTAGTGACTCACTCCCTTACCCAAGTAAAGTCATGAAATACTTCTCTTTACTAGATCCTGGATCCTGGCTACTCTACTTACTAGAGCTAGAGCTCTACTCACTTCAGTAAGAACCTTCCTTCCGGTTGTCACATTTCTAGCTAGTGATAAAGATCTCTTTCGAGTTCGGAGCAGGGAGGATAGCGAAGCGATTCATACATAGCCTTTCAAGGTAGTGGAACTGGCAAGTGTCTGGATTGGATGGACTTCCATGCTTTGGCGGAACACTTCACTTAATGAGTGATGCCCATTATACTACAAACCTTTTTGAGAGAGGACTTTGCCAACTAGGAAGTCTGCTATCCCAACCAATCGACCAGGATCGAGTGCACGAATCGCTTGACCTAGTATGATATAAAGTGCCTCCTTCGAGTGCATCTATAGAGCATCCTTTCTGCATCCTGCATCTGCTTCAGGAATGGATCAAACTAGGTTGTCGGCGGAAGTAGTGGTAGTGGCAAGGTATCCATGGTTTTCGGTGGAAGTAGAGTATCCACTTAATCGTCTCCTGTATCATTCCTTTAGCTTGCGGAGGCCAGGTTGTAAAAACCAATTAATTGCTTTAGCAAAGAGTCTGGCTCGACTTCTTACCTTGAAATCTGGAAACTTCCATCTAGATCGTCGTGGCAACTCCACTTCCCCACTCTTTCCGCTTTGAAGCGTTTCTCTTAAAGACAAATGGGTTCTCTTTCTGTCTTCGTATCCAGAAGCTAGAGATAGGTTCGGTAGTAGGGCATGGTTAAGTCCGTGTCAGAATGAAGTCAGGGTTTCCGGGTGCCTTGTTGGAATCTTACTCGTAAAAACGAGTGCCTTGTTGGAATCTTGCTCGTCAAACTAGTAATATATCGTATTTAAACGTATGCGAGGATTGCTTTCTTCTTTCGTTCTCAAACTGATCGAATCAATGGCCAGGATAGGAATGTTCCCTGAGAAGAGGGCAGGGCAGAGAAGAAGGCCGAGTAGAAATACCTCCGATCTCGATTCCTTTCATGTTTTGGTGCCGCTAGCCATCATTCCTCGTTTCTCGAGAATCTCCGTTGATGTCGTTTCCAGAGAATGGCTTAAGTGTTGAACTTCTAAAAACCATGGCCTTATCCAAATAAACTGGTGAAAGCACCATCCTTATCTAGAGAAAATAAGTGACTTGATTGACCCGTTTCCTTTCTGGGTCTGGTGATGGTTTAGCTTCCGGTGTCCCAGGATGTGGTAGTATTTATTGGTCCCCAACCAACCATGCCTTGCGCCTAACTTGACTCTGCAGCCCTTGCTTCAAAGTAGCCAGCCGACGAAACCAATGTTAGAGCCTGTAACTTAGGACAGAACAGCCTTGCCTTTCTTAAACAAAAGAGGGAACTGCCTTTCCTTTCTCAAACAAACCTGTACTGGGTGAATGAAAAAAAGGAAATAGCTGGTTACTTTTGAGAGTACAGCTGCCGAAACAGCTTCTTCCTGTAGGCGTTAGCCGATTTAGTATCAGAGGAGTACCTGTGAAGTAAAACTTTTGTCTGTAGCTCAACAAGTTCCGTTTTCTTGTAATAATAGAAGTTCAGTGCGGAACAAGATAAGTTTTTCCTTTACAATGTTTTTTATTACCATACTACAGTACAACAGTAAGTTCTTTCTTCTGACCAGAGCCAGCGCTTTAACTAGTTCTACTCTCCCAGCCAGCTATCCTTCTTCAAACTAGAGAGAGAGCTATCCATATTCCTATTCCTGTGACCTATCCTTATATCTCGAGCACTACTTCTATCACCGATTTCTTACTTCTCTCCCAACTTTGCCTAACAACCCGAATCTCTTTCCTGTAGCTAGTCGCTGATAGTCAGTCTATCTCCTTTCCTTGCAAACTCTCTAAGCTTTAGGTAGTTCGCCGTGCGATGGGCCTGAGGATCTATTCCAAAGGGTGATGGGTCGTGGGTACGACTCTTCAGAAGGCGCTTTTGCCAACCACCGAGCACCAACAAATGAAGAGAGTTACCACAAGTATGAGACCACTGAAACTACTTCGCCTGCTTTGAATCAGAGCAAACTGCTTTTAAGTATAAGACCACCAATCTAGTACGCAACCATTGCCTATTATGCCATCCATATTGTTGACTTTCACAGACCCACTATGACTGCCTACGCCCATATAGATAGAGAAAAGTTCACCTAAGGATAATAAAACGTTTGAGGAAGGTTACCGCTTACGATATACCTATATATAGATAGTGTAGTGTTGTAGTGTGTTAAGTAGATCGGTCCCATATAAAGTTGCAATGTATCTGCAATGAGTTCATCTACTCCGGGGTGTTCTCCGCACTTCTCAAGAAAGAAATAGTTGGAAATTCCCCGGATCGTCTGCGCTTGGCTTGGTATTCTTATACTGAATCGCTGTTGGATAAAAGAAAGCATAAAGTTTTTAAGCCTGCGTTCTCGTTGGCGAAACCACTAGGAGGCAACCATGAAAGCGGTTTCTATGTTTCGATCGAACCAACACAGCTTTACGCTTCTTTCCAACTCTACCCACGCTTCGGGTTCGCACTTACTTTACGCCTTACCGAACTTGGGCTTAGTTCAGCCAGCTTCGTAACATGCCTGCTCAAAGTGAGTAGTTGGAAGTTCCTGTAAGCATCTTCCCATGAATTGACGTATATAAGCGTAGTTATCAGGTACGCCGTGAGCTGGATTCTATCCCCGAGGATAGAGATTGATGGGTAATAGTTTTGATAGAAAACTCGTATGTTAAGTTCTCTAGTTGATGTGATGCGGCTCGATTCATCATTGCTCTCACATCAATGTTTTCGGTTCCCTTTTTACTCTCCCATTTTCATAGAGAAAGATGTTCTGATTCAGTTCTCTCTGAAAAGGAGGGGCCCTTAGGGACACAGTAGTACCATTTCCATTGTGCGAAAGGTCGTGTCCTGGTAGCCTCTCTGCTGTAGACGGTCTCATTGGTAAATTCTTCCATTTCTGAAATTGTCAAATCGAGATTGTGTGGGTGTTCAGTCTACTCTACCGCTCATGAAAAGATTTCGTTGGGTAGAACCAAGTCTCTTTTGGGAGCAGATTGTATTTGATTTTATATAGTTACTCCATGATGATGATGACTAGATGGAGTTCCACTGATATGAAGAGAAGAAATAGAATATTGGCTAATATGGTGCCAATTCGTAATTTAAGTTTACCTGATTATTATGAATATGAAGAAGAATACCCTCCAGTTTCAAGAGAGGCAACCAGAGGGGTCTGTATACTCCTACGAATAGACAGATATTTATCTTCAATTGGAAGGAGCATTCAAGACCGTGAGGTTCTACGCGATTTCCGCCAACGGTTACTCTTTCCCCAACGCGAGGCTGGGCACAGCTTTTCCGAAATATATGATGATATACGAGCGCATGGGGTAGAAGCAAGTCGATTGGGTCAGCCTCTAAGAGATCTGTACGATGAGATGGAAAGGAACGGCGAGATAGTAAATAACGGCTCAATCATTATCCCTGGAGGCGGCGGACCAGTAACAGAAAGCCCATTGGATCAATTTGGAATTCACCCAATTCTGGATCTGAATATTGGCAAGTACTATGTCTCATTCACAAATCTATCCTTGTCTATGCTACTCACTCTCGGTTTGGTCCTACTTCTGGTTTTTGTTGTTACGAAAAAAGGAGGGGGAAAGTCAGTGCCAAATGCATTTCAATCCTTGGTGGAGCTTATTTATGATTTCGTGCCGAACCTGGTAAACGAACAAATAGGTGGTCTTTCCGGAAATGTGAAACACAAGTTTTTCCCTTGCATCTCGGTCACTTTTACTTTTTCGTTATTTCGTAATCCCCAGGGTATGATACCCTTTAGCTTCACAGTGACAAGTCATTTTCTCATTACTTTGGCTCTTTCATTTTCCATTTTTATAGGCATTACGATCGTTGGATTTCAAAGACATGGGCTTCATTTTTTTAGCTTCTTATTACCAGCGGGAGTCCCACTGCCATTAGCACCTTTTTTAGTACTCCTTGAGCTAATCTCTCATTGTTTTCGTGCATTAAGCTCAGGAATACGTTTATTTGCTAATATGATGGCCGGTCATAGTTCAGTAAAGATTTTAAGTGGGTTTGCTTGGACTATGCTATTTCTGAATAATATTTTCTATTTCTTAGGAGATCTTGGTCCCTTATTTATAGTTCTAGCATTAACCGGTCTGGAATTAGGTGTAGCTATATCACAAGCTCATGTTTCTACGATCTCAATTTGTATTTACTTGAATGATGCTACAAATCTCCATCAAAATGAGTCATTTCATAATTGCATAAAAACGAGGAGCCAATCATAGAACTACATATGGTCTGATACTACTAACTTCCTTGAAAAGTGGAAGAGTAGTTATGTAGGCAGTTGCCGTTCCAGAAATGTAGCGGTTGCTCGACCAAAGCCGGTCATCAAAGAGTCAGTAAGTAGTAATTCTATCAATTACCAATTCGTGGAATTCTCATGTTCCAATCAATAAGTGTGTCTACTTAAAAGTAAGTTCAACTTGCTTGTGTTAAGCTTTGCTCGAACTTGATTACTTCCTCGCTCTCCTTCACTCGGTCAAGGGATTCACCTTTACCTCGTTCTGGTCTTCCAGCTTGAAAGACAAGGTCCTTATTCAAAACTGGCTCCTTCGAGTTAGTCTTTATTGTTTCATAGAAAGGCTTCCTTCTACGACTGGAGTGAAATCCTCTATGCTGACATAAGCGGAGAGGCAAGCAACAACCATTATATTGAACCTGCCCTGAAGGCTTTGTTTGCCTAAGTGCATAAGTCAAAGAAGGGTTTTCTTGCCGAAAGCAGTGTTCAGACCTCAATCTGTAGCGGCGCACTTCCCTCTTATGATTGCTTTTCAAGGACATCCGGATAAGGGGACTGAGAGAGTAGATATGGGACTTTTCCTCATAAAAGCCTATATAGGTGGGTGGTATGATAGTAAGTCTTTTCCTACTGATGTGTTCAGTCGATGGCTTGATTCTCCTCCGGGCGTGAATTGGAAGGGCCAAGGGTTTACAATGAAACAAATTGCGTATAATTTGCACGGCGATACGAACAGTATAGAATTTCTGCACTCCTTATATGCAGACTTAGTTAGTCAAGGGAAGGGGTGCATAGCCAATACTTCCTTCTCAGAAGTGGCTACGAACCACGGTGTCGGGGGTTCGAATCCACTTCTGAGCGGGCTGGCGGCTCCACCGGGAGCGAGCCTACTGAAGGAAAGTTTTATTGTTGAACTTCTATTTTTATCCAATATTTATCTTTTGTTTGGAAAAACCAAACCCACATATTGATCTTTAAGTCTCCCTTTCTCTTTTGGGAGCAGATCTTTCAAAGATGGGAAATTCCAATGATTCTTTCCGTTTTGTCGAGCCCTGCTTTGGTCTCTGGTTTGATGGTTGTACGTGCTAAAAATCCGGTACATTCCGTTTTGTTTCCCATCCTAGTCTTTTGCGACACTTCTGGTTTACTTATTTTGTTAGGTCTCGACTTCTCCGCTATGATCTTCCCAGTAGTTCATATAGGAGCTATTGCCGTTTCATTCCTATTCGTGGTTATGATGTTCAATATTCAAATAGCGGAGATTCACGAAGAAGTATTGCGCTATTTACCAGTGAGTGGTATTATTGGACTGATCTTTTGGTGGGAAATGTTCTTCATTTTAGATAATGAAACCATTCCATTACTACCAACCCACAGAAATACGACCTCTCTGAAATATACGGTTTATGCCGGAAAGGTACGAAGTTGGACTAATTTGGAAACATTGGGCAATTTACTTTATACCTACTATTCCGTCTGGTTTTTGGTTTCTAGTCTGATTTTATTAGTAGCTATGATTGGGGCTATAGTACTTACTATGCATAGGACTACAAAGGTGAAAAGACAGGATGTATTCCGACGAAATGCCTTGGATTCTAGGAGGACTACTATTCATATTCAGAACAGAAGGTTCTTCTCCCACAAAGGGGATGACGCACCTGTCCCCCCCGCTGATCCGGAATCCATTTAATCTGATTTGGCAGAGAGAATAGAAAGGATTTATAGGCGGGCCGGGGAGGAGCAATCTTTAGTAGAAGCCGGGACTACGCCAAGGGAACTTGTAGATAACGTCCTGCCAGAGGGGGCGGAGCTACCGCTTCTACAAGAAACCTGGGTTCAGTTTGTACGGGACGAGTCACACAGCGAGTTTTGGGTAGAGATCGATTCGATAATCTGCTAAGGAAATATGGGCACGCGGCGCGCGGTGAGCCCGACACCCCCGATCCCGATGCTCGAGCCTGATGCCCCTCAATCAGGAGGAGGCGACTCAGCGGGGAGCACGGGGGAAGAAAATTGTCCGGGGGCGGGGAAGGAAAGTAGGAACCTCCGAAGGCCCGCCCGAGTCAAGGAAGCGCAAAAGTTATTCTGATTCTGATTCCGGGGGGGATGATGGGAGTGACCCTGCTCCGGATCCTTCTCCTTTCTTTTGATTTTGACTAAAATGAGAGGTGGAGAAATTGAGTTCTTTTGAGCAGCGTTGTCTGTAGTAGAGTAGCTTTTTTTTTTTTCTTTTACAGAAAGAAGGCGAGGCCCACCTGCCTTCTCTAGGTACTTTACTTGGAAAGGTGTCACCGCCTTCCTTCTTCTCTAGGTACTTTACTTGGAAAGGTAGGTGCGGGAAAGAAGAGCGGGTATGTGGGCTTCTTTCAATCGAAACTTTTTTGAAGCCGTCAAACTTTATCGTTTCATTATAGATGGATCTAAAACATTGCGTTGCAGAGTGGAGGCGTGAAGAAGGTTAAGAGAAGCAAGCCAAAGGAAAGAAAAAGCAACTTGATACAATATTGAAGATAAACACTCAGGAAAGCACTGGGTCAACTGACTCCACTAGCCAGCTTCTGCTTCAGAACTTACTTCAAAGAGGCTGACTTAGCACTTAGCATAATGCTTTTGTTCCGGTGCATAAAAGTAAGTGAGCAGGTGGGTGAGTCCAAAGGTTTTTCCGAAGCGCGAAGGACTTGCAGTTCTAAAATAGGAAGGGCTCTGTACTCAAATCAAAGCAAAGTAGTAGTTTCATAGGTCGTTGTGCTAGAGCTAAGATTTATATGAAAGTGTGAGGGGAAGCCATTTCCAGCTTCTACTTTCTGCGAACCGGGCTCATTACCGGCCTACAGTAGCATTCTACTGTGAGCTTTCTCACTGCGGATCGCCTTGATTCACTGATCGTTGACAGCTACTCAGGAGAGGTTATCCTTTGCCAGACTTTGTGTTGAGATGAGTTCTCCGCTTCCCGAAAAGATGATTTTTGTCAATCAGCGTAGAGTGGTGGATTATAAAGTGGTACAGTCCGAATGGGTTGGTTCAAGCTAGCTGTTCTTACTGAACAGGTGTTTTAGCATTCTTTTCGAATTCGAAGTTGCGGGGTGCTTTGGCTTTTCAAAGTTCTCAAAGAGAATAAAGTAAAGGCGCTACGCGTGGATCGAATTAAAGTAACGTAAGGTTTCGTAAGAAACAATTGAATAAGCGTATCAAAGAGAATGAGGTCTAGCACTCCGAAATACCATTGAGAAAGAGCAATAGAACAAGGTTAGAATAAGATCTCCAAAATGGTTGATGACTCCCACAACTTGTCAGGCTGCATTCCCGTGAAATTGTTTTGGGACAATTCCAGTTTTACTATCTATGCGGTAGCTCAGCCAAGTAATCTGGTATCTCACCATTAAGACGGTTACCTAGCAAGTTCAGCTCTGTGAGGTTCTTGCATCCTTTAAATGAATGTCTCTAGAATACTCCCAGTCAGATTGTTATTGTGCAATATGAGTGACTGCAGAGAGTTGGCTTGACATATCTCGGCTGGGATAGAATAGAACCTGAGAGCTGGTTGGTTTCTGCAGAGAAACTAACAAGATGCTGCAATGGCAGCGCTGGCAGAGGCCCACGGAACATGTTTTCTGCAAGAGATATGGATCGAACACTCGCCCTGTTCCGTATCCAATCTGGAATATGACCCGTAAGTTTGTTCCCTTCAACGAAAATTGTGGCAATAGCTTCTAAATCTGCAAGTTCTTCAGGGATAGAGCCTGTGAAGGCATTGAAGGGACGGACAGATTTTTGAGCGTAAGCTTCTTGCAGTTACTAAGCTCTTTTGGTATGCTCCCACTGAGCCCAGCACCTTTGCAAACAGCCGAGTTAGATTGCCCAGCTCACCGACAGATGTTGGCAGTTCAGCATTGAAGTAGTTCTCTGATATATAAAGTTCCTTCTTTTGAGACCACCAATTGACCAAGGGATGGTGCCTGTGAACTTGCATCCGGGGAGTTGAAGAACTTTTAGCAGCTTCAGGTTACCAATCTCTTCTGGAATGCTTCCACTAAGACCATTCTGTCTCTAAATTAGCAATTCCTTATTTTCCAGTTGACCAATCTCCCTAGGTATTGGCCCCACCAAACTGTTTGATGAGAGATCAAGTGTCAACTGGTTCACCAACGCAGTTATTCCCGGGAATATTTATCCCGTGAGGTTATTCTGGCTTGCATCAAGGTGCTAGAGCCGAGACTGGTTACCAAAAGCAGCTGGTATCGACCCGTTGAATGTGTTCATGTGAAGGTCCAGGATATCCTCGAGGATGAAGGCCAGATCACGCCCAATTCGATCCTTGAAAGACCCATTGCACTACAGCGGCAGCTCGGGCTCGAGCAACGGCGGGAGATAAGTCTTCTCTTCATTCAGCATTCAGTCTATCTTCGGAAAGCAGCAATAATTGATGCACGCAGACGATGGTTAAATGCTTTCTTGATTTACTACTAATAGGTGGTGTCTAGACGCTAGGAAAAAGTGAGGATTATAGCTTCTGCCCCATAGACCATTCGGAAAGGAGTCTGTCCCTTCGGTCTTATATGTTAGTATAGGTTGGTTCTTCCGAATGCACATAAGACCACTGGTCACCCTCAATCCTTAGCATTGAACTTGACTGATTTGGCTAAGATCTGGGGAACTAGAGCAGTCCCCAGAGGGCACTACACAAGGCAGGAGAGGCAATAGCGAAGCGAAGCCCTAGTTCAATCGAGGATGGATTCATTGAGTGGGCGAGGAAGATGATTGGTATGGGAAGATCGGTCTTTCACTAATGGAGCATCTCCACCCTAGCCTTGAAGTTGAACATCCGGGGATATCTAAATATTGAACCAGTGATTAAAAAGAATGGCAAGACTGCGGTTGAAGTCCCAGCTGGAAATCCAAATTGCTCGAACACAAAAAATCTAGACAAAGGAAAGAAACCTGGTTTGCATATTTTCGTATATGCCCAACTAATCTATCGCATAGGAAGATCGCCCCTGTAAGTTTATTTCACACATTATGTTACTTTGTTTATGGTGTGGAAATAAATATCAATATTCTAACTTGCCGCTTTCTATGGATGCATCCTCTACTCTAGTGCTTACCTGTCCTACTTTCTTTAATTCATTCCTATTTCCTCTCCTGTACTTATATTTATCTTGCCTGCGGCAGTTTTGTAATCAATTTCTACTAGGGATAGGGAGCGTGAACTTTCTCTCATCCAGTGAATGAGTTACCTGAAGATCGATGGCATATAAAACGCCCTAATTCAATATAAAATCTGTTATTTCACTTTCAAAATGCCCCGTTCGCACTTGCTTGAGTGAGGCGCAAGCCGTTTTCTTGCTAGGCAAGATAGGTCAACGGATAGCTTGTTGGTTGATACGGGACCCCTTCTCAACTTCATGTGTTTTGTAACTGCCATAAAGCAAGGCCATAGTCCAACATTCCATCCTTTTCCACCGCTGTATTGGCTTCTGCTTCTCTTCCTTTTGCCGAGGAAGATCTGCTTCTCTTGCATCCTCCAGTCTTAAATTCCTATCCGTACTAGACTAGACCTTCCCTTAGCCATCAACCTACCGAACCCAGGAATGAGATCCACAAGGAAAGAGATTGGCAGAAATCCAGAAAGAATGATGCACAAGAAATGGTTAGAACCTCGAGAATAGATGCGAATAGCAGCTCAGATCAGATCCGAGATGGAGCAGCAATAAAGCAAAGAGGAGCAGAAAGGTTCGAATCGAATCGCAAGCAGCTGACTAGAGAGAGATGAGTTGAGAAATAAAGACTATCCAAATATTGGATAAGTTGTTTCGTAATTCATCTTTGTCATTGACTTCGGCCTCTCATTTATCCTTATTTGGTAGCTGAGAAGTGAAGCACAACAAAGTTTTAATAGATCTCTTCCTGTCATTCAATAACCATCCTTTATTTTTGCAGTATAGAGAAGTGATTAGCCGGTGCCCAGGATAAGGTAGTGGAACTGGTGCGTATCAGGTTTGGCATTAGCTCTTTTGAATAATAGAGCTGAGCAGCTAAGAACAGATAGCAATCTGGAACAGCTCTGAAATGCAAATAAAATGATGATTGGTCCTAGCTTATGGGTTGCGATAAGACAGTTTCGAAGGTTCTAGCCATCTCAAGGAAGTATATAAGTAGCTATCGGCACCTTTTGAAGAAGGAGGCTCGGTAGCAGAGATGTTGAGTAAAGTCTAGATGACACGAACCCTAGCAGATCTGCTATAGCAAAGTGGTAAGTTACCAGCGGTGTCGATAGAATAGAAGAGAAGCATCAGAGCGAGCGTTATAGATCAGTCAGCATTAGCGACATCAATTCTGCTACAGTTTTGTTAAAGAAAGGTGAATACATTCTAAAAAGTCTAAAACTCATCTTATTTCTTAAAGAGCATATAACAACAAACGATTTCACTTACAAGGGGGTGCAGCTGCAGGAACTGGGTGCTGTGCCGCCCGCTGCCTACTTAATGTTTCGCTTGCCTTCTACACTTCTGCAATGGGAGTCACCACATGAGATGCTATTTTTCACCTTTCGCTATTATTCGCTCTTGCGTGTCTTTGGAGCCCGATCTTTCCCTTGCTTACGCCCCTAGAAACTCCGTGAAAAAACCACCTCGTTTTTCCATAAATAAAGGATTCCTAATAAAGTTTTTACATATCATATCCCAGCGGTATTTTTTTAATAATTTTTGCATAAATAAAGTATAATTTCCACAAAATAACACTTTTAGGCGCCCACTTGAAATTCAACTTAACGTTGGACGTTGACCAGGCCCTCTCTATTGCCAGAATTGGGGACTGGCTCTTCTCCACAACTAGAAAACACAGAACTGCCAGAGGTTTGGTCATAACCAGCACGCACCCTCGCCAATTTCGTTCTAAGCTCAATCCAAGATTGTGATCGGGTTGCCTTTCGATATAACTTGGTTCAAGCTTGGATCCAGTGGATAGATACTTTAAACGATGGTAGGAACGGGAGCTACCCTGGATCACTTGAGGAAGTAAGAACGCAAGTCTCTCAGTTGAAATTAGATCGTTCCAGGATAATAGCTGAAGCGGCTGAGAACTCCCAAAGAGAAGAGAACCAGCTTAAGGAGCAGGTATCCGGAGTATCAGCAAGCTATAAATAGCTTTAGGATTGTATGAATAGAGTTGAGGATCAAGTATCCCTCATATTTAGATCCCCCGTTGGGAAAAGCCCCTTTTTTAAATCCTTTCACGCTTTCCCTTTGCCGAAGGCCGGCCTCTTTAGTTCCTACGTTTTCGGAAAAGAAGGTGAGACGCTAGCTAGCAACGGGAAAAAACGAGTAGTTAAAGATGTGAATGTAAGACTACTCGAAAGTACTTCCATTTTTATTATATTATATAGTTTCTAATAGAGAGTACAGTTGTATCTATGTGCGAAACGACGAAAGAAAGATGGAAGGCCCAAAGAGCTCTACAGTAGTGCCCCGGAATGGGGTCGTAGAGCCGGTAACCCACTCTGTTTAGTATTTTGATTTCGTTCAAGGTGTTGCTCTGTCAAATAGAGATTGTGTGGGTGTTCAGTCTACCACTCATGTTCACGTTCTACAAATCTAAGGGAGTGCTCCTAGACTGGACGACTTCCCGTAAATAACCTAGTTCATGTTCCTTTGAAAGAAATAAAATGAAAGCTTTTGAAGCGAAGATGTCAACGCGGTGCTAGGTTTGCGCCGGCCACGATTATTTATAAGTATATTGGAAAGAAGAGTGACTAGGCTACGGTCTAACTTTTTCTTCCTAGCGGAGTTCAATACGAAAATAAAGGCGCTCCGCGTTGGGAATGGCGTACGTAGTACGGGTGGTATTTCCGGTATAACTGATCAGGGTTGTTCTGAAAGCAAGTCAATTGGTGCTTTGGAAAGTGAGTGCCAGAGGCTAGTCACTGCTTGGTTTACAGAAGGGAAGGAAGAAAGAGATACCGAAGCAGATTCAGTATAGAAAAGAAGAAATTGATACCATTCATTCCAGCTTATTTGATACCCACTTAAAGTTTCTATCAAACCATGTCTTTTTCTTCGAACGTCAATCTCGTAGGAATTTAGATTGGAAGTGTGGTATTGAAGGGCGAAGCCTTTACTCTTTTACTTGTTTCTTTGAATATAATATAACATAGTATTGACTACGCACTTCGAAAGATAATGGTGTATTCCGAGGATCAGTCCGTTTTTTATTGAATTCGCAAATTGATAGATCTGGATGATTAAAAGAATGATTCTTCCCTGGGTATTTCCCCGCTACCATTATGGAAATTGGAGCTTTTCAATTCCATTTTGGAGATGCTCGTAACGATTTTTTTCTTTTGGGTGGGCAAGAAAAGGATTTGACTCTTGAAGATATCAACTCATACGCCTGCTCCATACATTAAAAAACATTTTGGGTACTTTCTATTAGAATGGATAAATAGAAATGGGTACATTCCTCTTTCTCTTTCCTGGCCAAACTACCAAAAAAAAAGAAGAGAGAGAGCTGTAAGAGCGGTAAAAGCAAGCTCGGTGGCCCGGTTCACTACAGGTTGATGTATCCTTTTGAAAGAAAAGTCAATCTCTCTAAAAAATAAGCACTTCAACAAGTCAGGGCCCTTTTTTATACAACTCCTATGCGTAATTGATAGCTTTTTGGTATTCTCCATATATACTACTAGGTACGAAATAACAGGAAAGATAGAAATAGTGACTTTGGCTTCAAATAGAGAGCAGCTTAAAGGGAAGGAGGACAGCTCTGAAAAAATAACTGAACACTGGCTAGGAACTGGGCTGCACTAAGCCCGGCACTTTTTGGGCTTCTTCATGAATCTCGTTTTCAGGTAAGGTCAGACTTATTGAATATATATCTGAAAGAAAGCAAAGGAATGAATCGTTTTTCCAATTACCTTCTCTCGAAAACCATAGATCTTCTGGTTACCATTGACTATCCGGCACTTTCGTCTGTAGAGCGAAGCAAGAAATTGCATGGAAGGGCTTGCCCTGCTAATATCAGCCTTGTTTGGAACAATAGATGCAATCCATTTCAGTGTATGTCACTGAGTTCACCATTGCAGTTGAGACGTCAGGCAATTGAGCGTTCCCTAGAGTTTGGTTCAAAGGCTAAGGACTCCCCGCCGCCTTCATAAGGGCACTAAGGCGGAGCACGGAAAAGAAAATGGGGCACCCATGTTTTACCAGTCCCGGATCTCAGGGCCGTTTTGCACATGAACGAAATCGAATTTCATTGCGGGAAATTTGGATTTCATGAGGGAGGAAAAGGCAAGGCGGAGGGTGGAGAGTCGTACAATGCATTGGTGGGATGAAGGTGCTAGCTTGGCTGAGATAGGAAGTTTCGATGTGTATGTAGATTTGGTTCTAGTGCCCCCACCCTTTTCGAGATCTGTCAGGATTTAAAAGATGTTATAGTGTAAACTATAGAGAAATGGAATGAATGAAATGTATCTAAGAAGAAAGGAAGCCATGCTCCATCCTGTTTATAAAAAGAACATCACCTCCCTTCCCTTTTTGGTTAGATACCGCTCCGTTAGGTACTAATGCTTCTACCTATCACCCTCCGGGTGAGTTTGAGAGCTGTGTTTTTTCCAACGTTAATAGCATTCCGCGAGAAAAGAGAAAAGTCATCTACTGATGTTGTCAGCGGAGTCCCTCGTCCATCCATGTATGAATAGCGGTATCCCCCATTTTGGACAGTGATGAGGTAGTCGACGCAATTTGCATGTGTATTTGCGTTCGGCTTTGCTACTTTCCTTCTAGACTATAAAAGAATGTCCGCGGAAGGGAATAGTCTACGTGGCCCGGGCCCGGGGTAGTCTTTCAATTCCTTTATCGGGTGGGAGAGTTTAGAACCTGTTAAGCCAATAGCTGCAGCTTTAGTCACACTAGCTACATCAGTGGATCATGGATTTAGCATACCACCTCAGAATAGTCTACGTGGCCCCTACTTTTATTTTACTACTTTTTTTTCCAGTAATGCAGACAGCCCTTTTTAAAGCGCTAGGCCGGGCAGTTGGTACGAAAACAGAACCATTAGTGGAGTAAGATCCCGATCAAAGCAGAGCGGTCTAATCGAAATAATCATATCTAAGAGCAGGCAGGCACACGACTGGATATCAAAGGTGGGGCTCCCCTCCTCTACTCTACTCTACTCTACTAAATGAAATGAAATAGTATTTGTATTTGGGTCGTCTTTGTGTTCGATTCGAATAGAAGCGCCATTGTCATCCGCTGCAGTTCTTCATAGTCCGTCCTAGTAAGCTGGTAGGTTGGTGGATGTGAACATAAACTCCTCATATTTCCTACTGTTGCTTCCTGTATAAAGGAAGAGTTGTCAGACAATGATACTCTTTCCAAATCTGCAATCTTCGTCGTTGTAATGCCTCAGTCATCAATAGTAGATAGTTGCTCAACTATGCAATAAGGATTTTCCTCTCCTCACAGATTGGAGGACTTTCACTTGACTCACTAGTGGGTTTTGCCTCGGGAAACAAGAATATGGATTTGAGCAAGTCTGTTTTCCCATGGGCCTACTACCTGCTATTTTCAAAGCGTAGAGGACCCGCCTTTCTGATCAAAGTATGCTTCCCTTATGGGCGAAACCACTGAATCGGACGGATCCTTTTTTCTTGGATTGACCAGGCCAGCTTCTCCACCCAATTCTTTTCTTACGAGACGAGATAGGCACAGTGTCAGGGTCATGTGATGTGAATGGTTTGTTTGATCTGTTTCTTGTCCCTATGGGTTCGATTGGCAATCAGGATATCGGTCGCTTGGCACTAGTCGAATAGGCGATTCAGTCGTGATAGTGCCATCCCTTGCCCCTTGGAGTGAGTTGAAAGCACTCTTCCAGCTCTTGATTCGCGGAATTCATTACGAAGCAAGATTTCATTTCATTTCCATTTACGTCATTAGCAAAACAAGCAAGATTCACCTCAGGATACGACGAATTCTGGAACACTTCCTTGATTGATATATGCATTTTCTAGAGCAGGCACCATTGACTGCTTCTTCAACGTCTATACTATACGAGACGAGACGAGTTATTGTACGAGTCAAGCTTGCTCCAGACCAAGCTCACTTTACACGGGCTTAGAACTCAACCTGACCCAACAAGAAAACGGATAGACGCAGCGCAACGGCTTGATAGCCTGACTCAGCAAGAGGCGAGGATGCACGTGACTAACTAAAACAGCTTTCGCGCTATCAACTTCTTTGATCGAACCTGGCCTGGCGATTGAAGCATTCGAGATATAGAAGAAACTGCCCAAGTCAACCGGATATTCCAAAGCAAGGGTTATGAATCAAAAGAGAAGTGCCAGCTGGATCTCTGGTTCAAAGTTCAGGGCATGGAATTGATTCGTATGCTCGTTCTCTCGCTGAGCAGAACCATCTCTGTCTGAGAAGACCCAGTCTCCCAGTGTTTCTAGAAAAGGAAATCCCATTCGTCAACCTAAATGGAAGGGCAGGTAAGGGAAGGCCAGCAGGAAATTCAGTAAGTAAGGTATCTCAGTGCCAGTGCTCTCCGGTTTCAAGTTGATGCGGGCAGTCGTGGGGACAGGCAAAGCTGGGATGCCTTACTAGCAGGAATGAAAAGGTATGTATGAACCAACAAAGGTCAAGTAGACGAACACATATCCACTCCACTAGAGAAAGCGTCGAACCAGGGAAGAATGAATGGTTAGAACCAGTCAAGGGTGCCGTACTCATGCCTACGGGGAAAGAGACTGATCCGTATCTGATACGCCTTCACTTCTTTCGAGCTTCTTATTCGATTTCTTAAATGACTTCTTCGGGCCTTACCCTAGACTACCTTCACTTAACTTAATGCAGAAGCCAGAGTTCGAGGAAAGCGGTAGTTGGTTATTTCGGGATGAATTTCTATTTCTAAAATGTGGATGAACATAAATGGACGGAAACGAGAAAAATGCATAATTCATATAAGTTCATTCGAAAGAATGAGGATTCATGATGTCTCTTCCCAACCATTCTTCCTGAGGAAGGCACCTCCGATCGAGTCCTTAGCGCCATGGATATTCTTCGCAGTGCCTTTGGATGCTTCTCAGAAACCGCCTCTTTCCACTGGCTATATGAAATTCCAAATGAGACTTCCCTGCGTCGCCAAAGGAATGGGAAACTTCTTGGTTCGAAACCTTTGATCCTATGCCGCCTGTCTGAAAATAAATATAAGCAAGGCACCTATGACTACGAATCCGAAGGCCAAGCATGCGGATTTGACATGGTTTCCCACTTTTCTCAGAGTCACTGGGCAATAGAAAAGTATACAAGCACATTTCCAATCTACATAAAGATACCAACCAGGTATCTACTTCAAAGACAGGGCGTCGGCGATCCTCTACTATTAAGAGACAGATAACAATGGTGCCGACAGAGATGGACAGAACTGCAGAGAATACCTCTCCGGAGAAGTCCTTACATGTCTCAAACTAAATAAATCCAACCAATAGTGAAACTGAAACAAAAAACACGTCTCTTACACACGAGAGACACTGTTGAGTCTCTCTATACTATTTTCAGTATAGAGTCGGGGTACACTCAACAAAGAAAAATCCCGAACAAGAACAAAGAATGGAAGATATTATGAGCACGATTCGCATATTGTTGCCCTTGCGTAAGCAGATTACCGGATATTTTGACAAACCGAGCCTTTCTCTTAATCGAGATTCTACTAATGAGTTCTTAAGCACCTTTCTAAAAACTTACATCGAGGATATTCATGATTTCCATTTCATCGATGAAGATCCTATAGATCGGGGAGAATCCTCTTTATCATTAGACAATAAGAATACAACTTATTACGAGGCTGATGCAAGTGATGAAGAAATGGATATAACAGATGGGATAGAGGGAATCATAGGGGGTACTAATCGAGGCCACAACGGTGGTGGCGACGGTGAAGCTCTATTCATTCAAATAAGCAGGTTACTTATGAAATATATAAAGTATTATATACTCAACATAACACATACCTATGATGCCATGCCTTGGTGGGTAAGCGGGATACCATGGTGGATGGCTGAGAGTATCCTCACACTCTTATCGTTAGTATGTATACATTCTATACTTCAATTTAATCCTCTTATCTATAAGGGCAATCGATGTGATATTATTTATAAGGTGCCGGATATTACATTAATAGGAATAACCAACCATATAACAAAGGAACCAATTAAACAGCTACAATGGCTCTATTCTCTGACACCTGATAACTATCCTACTAAATGGATCTATAGACTAAGAAATCTCTTTAGTTATGATGAGAATATTCCATATAGGATAGGATTTCTAAGAATAAAGTGTTCTTTAGGCTTACGGAGTATAAAAGGCTTAGTATTAAGTGATTCTGTATTATATCAATATGCCCATTTGGGAGCTGGCCTCAAATCTCTCATTCCGCAATCTAGAGTAGCCATTTTCATGCAAGTTGCAACTCGTCATTTTGATGAAAGGCATCGTAAGTATCTCTACGGTTTCTTTAATATACTTGTGTATTCTGGCGTAGGATTAGTTGTTTGGTACTATATCACACCACACCTTATACCTGATTTAGGATTCTTCCGCGGGGTAAACCTAGATTCTTTTAAGGACCCAGCTTCGGTTGTTGATGGGTACAAGAGGGTTTCGTACATATTTACAAAAGACGTCGTTAAGACTGTGTTAAGAACTTGTCGAAATGATACTTTTTTTCACAATTTACTAAATGAGGAATCAATCCAATTTTTTGATAACGAAATTATCAGCATAACCGATTTGAATTCAAACAGACACCTTAATCTAGATCACTTCGAGGAGGTTGAAGCTAACAAGCTAGATCTAGTAGCGTGTATTGCAGTAGGTATTATGAGTGCTACCTTTATAGCTACCAATCTTCTTCCTCCTGGTACTACTACGATAGTCCAATGAATAAGGAGAAGGTCGTTATTTGTCAGTATTGAGCCTGATAGCATAATTCAGTACCCGTGATGATGGGCTCTAGCAAGGAGGAAGGGAAGCATCCTCTTCAATAGCTTGAAATCAACTACAGAGTGTTGAGTATCAAATTACGTATTCTATTTATTCAGAAATCGCACAGGGGAAGCTCCTGAATTCATTAGTTGAGTATGTGATCTCATAGTAAGAAGTGATCACAAACGGTGATGGATGCCGAGAGTATGTTGATGGGGTGAATCTGTAGAACAATACTACAGTAGAGATTGGGTAGCCCCCTCAACTATAAAATAAGCAAATCCTGAAAGGCGAGTAAAAGCACCTACAGTTGTATCTGTCTAAGCTATTATAAGCTTAGAGAAGGGGGGGAAACCCCCATCGGGTAGATGCAACTATACAAAATACCCAACACACACAAAAACAAGGGACACACTATTATATCATGAAAAACACTGTCGAGTCATTAGAACAGTTGAATACCACACTTTCTAATACAGTCAACGATATACCAGAATCATCTGCAATGGGTGCCTTAAGCCATTCGGCTAATTCGAGTATTAATGCAGCTCTTAACAGTACGGAAGAGGTAAAAAGGGGTGAAGATGTCGCGGGGGATTCAATTCATGCAAATATTAGTGATATGTTTCATATAGGTAACCCATTCAACCCATTTCAGTGTTTCATTGATAACCACATGCGTAAAACCATCTTTGCAAAAAATCCATATGTGCAATACGCTGTCGAAAGTTCTTATTACACACCTGCGGTTAATCGTCTGGTTAAAGGGTTGAGTTTGAAAGATATGGATCCTATCATGCGTATGCACTATCTTTATATGCGCTCGTTGCTCCGTTTAAAATTGAAAAGAAAGATTTATCGTGCAGATTTCAGTGAATATAAGGGGTTGCGGTCTCTCTATAACAGGGCTACAGATAATTTATATAGCCACCTACAAAGGGCATTAGAAAAGTATGAAAACTTCGGTGTTTCTGCAAAACATAAAGTATTGCAATGTTTAGTACACGTGGTGACATCACAATCAGACAACAGTGTTAGGTATGTCTATGGGAACATCTTTGCACTAGTTAGATTAGGTACTTATGTAACAGTGTGGTACTGTTATACTGAGAGCGCACCAGATTTCATATCTGTGGACCCGCACTATCTTGATATAGAATTGATTATTGATTTATTCAAAGTTCGTAAATTATTCGTATGGATTCCATACGAGGAAGTGATTAGTACATCAATCTTAGAAGCTTATGATGCGGTTGTGGAAAGGACGGCTTTAACGGATTGCTTGGATAGAAAGTTGAGAGAAGAGGAATTGTCGGATAAATTCGAATTCTGGGGGAAATGCTCTGATGGTGATCATACCATAGATTCTGTAGAGGAGAATGCCACTATAGAATATGCTAGCAGTAAAGAAGGTAGTGCCTGTAAAGAGGGGGTGGATAGTAGCTGTAAAGAAGAAGGTGGTGGCTGTGAAGAAGAAGGTAGTGGGAGTGAAGAAGATAGTGACGATAGTGACAATCCTAGATACCTGGCATTCGGTGTGGTTGTCCTTGTAGGTGTGTTATTATACGTCTGGTATTGTTCTAGGTAATTCTATATTTATTGTGAAAACCAGAAATAAGAGTTTCAGTTCATACTTGGCGGTAAAGGGATAACCTTTTTGTCTTGAGTGGAAATAGAATTCCTTTTTGCAAAGCTAGCTCTTATGGCGCATTGGTGCACAATCGTGCACTGCTTCTTCCTCATAAAAGAACCCGGCTTTCCTTCCTATATGTTTAGGATAAAAACCTTATCCATTAAGAGATGGAACTTCAAGAGCTGCTAGGTCTAGAGGGAAGTTGTGAGCATTACGTTCGTGCATTACCTCCATACCAAGATTAGCACGGTTGATGATATCAGCCCAAGTATTAATAACGCGACCTTGGCTATCAACTACAGATTGGTTGAAATTGAAACCATTTAGGTTGAATGCCATAGTACTAATACCTAAAGCAGTGATCCAGATCCGGCCAAGCAGCCAATCAGTCGTGTAAAGAACGAGAGTTGTGGAAAGAAACTAGCCTAGCGTATTGGATGGAAGATTCGATTCATCGACCTAAAGAACCGTGCCGGGGGTGCCGTGAGCAGCCACACCTACTACTTGACTCTTCCTCTTGACCGAATGGCGAACCCAGATTCTTCATTTATCACCGCAAACGAACAATTTATTTGCGTAGTAAATAGAGTAAGGATCAAAGAGTATACCACTAAACAAGACCCTTATAGAGCAGAGAGAGAGACAAAGGACATAACAAGACCCTTATAGAAAGTCAAAAAGATAATCAAAGGCATTCCCTGGTTTACTAACCCTTATAGAGTACATGAGCCAAAGCACAATCCATCCCTTCCAATCAGACAAGAAGGAATCCGATGTATTGATCTTCGTCTGTACTGTGCTGTACAAGACAATTACCAAAGATCACAACTAATGATCTGTTTGACACAAGACATGACATGACCTGGCGGATCATATACAGAAATGGGTTTAGCCTTCTCCTTGGCTTGACTCTTGTAAGTGAAAGGTTGGATCATATCTGGTTTCCGGGAAGGTGCCTCGCTATTCCTCTGTTTTGTAGCTGACTAGTAAAGGTGGCCTAGCCTGCACAGGTTCGTTGGTTTCAGCTTGTGCTTTACTTGAGTGGTTTCGGGCTCTGTTTGGTATTAGCTTGAGAAGCGGTTGTAATTGTTCATTCATATCTTGTTTCAGCAATGGTCTATACTATAGAGCTCGGGAATGCATTCCATGCCTATTCTTCAATATGAGAAGGGGTGTCTCCCCCTCTTAGAGGCTTTCCTCTTAGCTTAGAGGCTTTCCTCTTTTTAGCAGCATCAGCTTGAATCTCCCGATTAGCAATCATGATTTCCGAATTAGAAAATTCATTTCGGAGATCTTCATTCTCCTCTAACAAATTCATAATTATCCGATAGGAGGTCGGATTGATACTTTTCACATCAAAGTCACCTATATGGCAGGGCTTAGTATCAACCCATACTCCATTTTTGTCGAACACATACTCCCTCTTTTTACTTTCTAACCCCATGGTATACTTACACATTTTCTCTTGAACCAACAGTTCACGGAAGTTTCTACTGAACTTTCGGACATATGAAATCACTTTTTTAGCCCTAGGGTCAGCTAGCTGGTTGATGAACCATTCTTCATCAGCCTCATCTTTACCCGCTCCTTTAAACTTTATTATGGGTTGGTCCACACTAGATGCCTTAAGCATATAGGACTTAGGTGCTAAAAAGATGCCATATTCGACAAAGTGCTCATGCTTAAACTTACCCAAAGCGGTAGGTGATACCTCTTCTTCAGGAAGTTCCCTCTCAACAACGACTGAGTCCGTATCCGTGTAATAGCAGTCATCCCTCGAAATGAATGGGTGCATTCTTATGCGGGCATAACCCGTGACAGCGGCCGATATTTGAACAGCAGCATAAGTAGGGCGGTCTGAACTAAGCTTCAGTAAATCCAAACTTCTGACATTTTTGCATGTTACTAGGCACTTGTCTGAACTAAGCTCATAACTTTGAACAAACCCATCATTATAGAGAGCTAATTTTCTACTTTCTTCTGTAGAAACAATTTGAGTCGTTGTGCTTTCGGGGCTGATCCCGAACCTCCCGTAGAGACTGTTCATGGTGATTTTATAGATGAAATCCAGAGCTTTCTCCCCTTTAGCCTTAGCATCAAGCCTTTTGCTGTAGATGTCGTACACAAAACGCTTGAATGGTGATTCCTTTCTATCAAAGATATATCCACAGATCGGGTATACTTTGTAGCCCAAACTTACTGCATACTTAAGCTCCTCAGAAAAATAAACACCGAGAAATCTCCCCGTGGGGAAGATTATCGTACCATCATCCTTTTTATAAGGTAGAAGAGGCTTTTTAATATGCTTAGGACAAATTATAAAAGCTCTAATGAACCCAAACATATCATTCAACACAATCTTTGATTTCTTTGATCCTAGATCACTAACCCAGCGGGTCTTGCCTATAGGCATATCATCTAGCATAGATGAGGGGTATAGAGAATTTACATCATAATAATACAAATTCTCCCCGTATGGCTTATACACGTCCGTGTGACCACCGTAGTAGCCTTCCCTAATAAATTGAGCCTCATTATCGTCAGGAATGTAGATGCGATTATCATCATCATCCTTATAGTAAACACGTCTAAATATTTTTAGGGCCAATGCTGATATTGTTAATACTTTCAGGATATCAATCCCATACTCTTCCCAAATAATGGCTTTAGCGCGTTGCATAACAGCAGCTGTTATTAGAATATCTTGTTTAAGATAAGTTAAAGAGTCTTCCCTAATACTAGGTAGTTTATCAACGGTGACATTCTGGTGATCGAAAGATCCCTTCCCCCCCAATTCTGGGCAAAAACTATTGGCTAGATCAGCGAGCTTTACTTTCAACAGGAGGTACGAATCCATGAACGTTAAAACAAGCCTTTTATCCCCATTTTTGGATACCTTATACAGTTTTATGGAATAAATACAGTCGTTTCTCATGATGGGCTCTATATGACAGTTTTTATAACTTTTAGTTAAAAAAGAGAGTATCATAATACCGTCGAACTGAGATAAATTGTGAAAGTATACAACCATTGAACTTCCTCTTCTTTGAACATCCTTTACTATTCTATTAATCATCTCTGTGAGCATCTTTTCACTCATATCGTGAAAATCCTGGCACACTTTTGAGTAGTCATGTGCATAGAACGTCGTAATATGCTCCGCGTTAACCCGCTTTTCCATATCAACCATCATATACCCCCCTGCGTAGGGCACGTGAGTTTTGTCGACATCCGTGTCTCGTCTTTTTAATAAAAGAGTTTCTAGATCAGCAACAAAAAATAGAGTTTTGTTTTTCATTTCTGTTTTATCGACAGGGATATATGACTGATAGCGTCTTTTTGAACGTCGACCCATCTTGGGTATTTCTAAATTATTTATGTCGCTGTATTTAATAAGTGCTCCCTTCAGATAGTTCAAAGATTCATCTTTAGTTGGAATTGAAGCTTGATTCAAATCTATACTACCCTCCCTTTCTGATTATTCTATTTAATGCAAGAGTAAGGATAGACGTCTTATTCTTCAGTGTTGAGATAGAATGACTGTAGACCCTCTTCTCTCTTTTAGTTAGCCTTACTTATTTATTCCAATTCCTCAGCTGGAAACAGAACTACCAAAGGGAAGAAGACAGAAGGCAACAAAGGCGCGTATCAGCTTCAAGCATATAGAGAACTTGACTTACTCACCTACTTTAATGCCTGCTTTTTACTACTTGAAATTGAAAGCTGGCTTGGCTCTCAGACCAATTAACTTGACACCTGCTTAGCGCCCTCACTGCTACTTCTCTCATTAAGCTGCTCTCTCCTTTTATCAACTTATGAAAAAACAGCCTATTGATCTTCCGTCGCTCGCTATGGATGGTTGCAGTTGCCAAAAGGCTACCTTTTCGCACAACACTTAAATGAGTCACTGACTGGTTTTGACGTACGTAATACTTAACCTTACAATCGGCATTGCCCTTCTTCTTGCAACAGAGGATTCGTTCTCTACGCCGAAAGGACTAAGAGCTCTTATTCCGCAGCCTTTAGCACATAATGGAATTGCTCCTTCTATGCCTCCTCATCTGTCTCGCCTGCAAATCCTGCTAACAGCCTAGTCTATTAGGAAACAGCTGATTCAATTGCTAAAACTGCTGTTCGAGAAGGGACTAACGGCACTGATTTCTAGTGCTATAACAGAAACTGCCCTTAACGCGCAAATGAAAGCCCTCACAACACTCTTTACCTGCAACTGCTCCCGCTTATGGTAGTAGATAAACAGGTGGTGGACATGTATCTGCAGCCTCTGCTGCTGGTAGATTGACTGTTTTATATGGACTGAGGCTGCAACTGAGGGTAGTGCCTGAGAATGCTACTCTATTCCTGGAATTAGCCATCCCCTTCTTTGACTATTCGACCTGCTCCTCGAAGCAAGGAAGGGAATTCAGATGGCATTGAATGCCCTTTCCGCAAGAAGGATAGGAGTTGGCTTACCGCATCTACCTTCTGGATAAGGGCTGGGGCGTTAACTTAAGTACTAAAGCAGCTGGACCCTTCGTTGATTCCCCACGAAGGAATCGGAATATCGCTACTTCCCCTTACTGTCCTAAGCAGGGGAGATGGATTAAAAACCTTGTGTGAAGGAAAGGCTGTAAATGTCGTTGACCATTAATCCGGTTGAAGGACAAATGGAATGGAGAGTAAAGGAAAATAAGGTCATTCTTCTGTCTAGCTTCTGGTCGGTGCCCCTTCTCCAACTCCGCCAGCCAAGACTCTGTTACTCGAGCAGGAAAGTTTTCCGTGCGTCCTGTGTTCTCCCGGTTCTTACGTCTCTCAAGCCGGTTCACTTGCCTGGTCATTACTGGACTACCATACAAGATTCTATACTGAGCTGACCTATCAACCAGACGGACTTGAACAACTGACCTGTCTGCTATTGTTATTGCCGGGCTCAGGCGCCAGGGAAGGGATGATCAGAGAAGTCAAGTCTTGCCTTGGGTCAGAGTTCCAGTTCTCTCAGAAGAATCTCCGCTTTCCAATCCAGGTTTACGGCTTCCATAGCGTATGTCATTGGCCATTCTTGCTTCATAGACTGCGGCACCATTGATTTATGGCCCAGATCACGAAAAAGAGAAGGCCTCAAAAACGGGATGGAGCCAATGAGTAGAGTAACTAGCGGTTAGATTCGTCTTTATGCTCGTTATACGTGAACTAATCTCATTTGTTACGAATCAAACTGATTGACTCCGGTAGAATGATCCAGCGAACTCTTCCACACTGGCATCAATACTACTACTCCTCGGTGGCAGGCAGCATGCATATTGCAATTCATTCACATCTGCCATCCATCTGTCTCTCTCCTCAGCTCTACGCCGCCCTGTCCCTTAAGGAAAGGAAACTAGACTAGAAATCAGAAGAACCAAAAGAGTGCCGCAGTATTCTCATAAGATCAGATCAACGCTCATATCTCTTGCTCGAGGTTCTATCTCATTCCTTGCTGCTAGTGCTAGATAGATTCTTTTATTTGAGGATCGCATTCCTTTCCTCTTGCTCGGTCTAGTTGCAGGGTCTAGATCGCATTCATTCACTAAAGTTTGCTTTTTCTACTCACTTCTATGTGTTCATCTATTGACCTGGCCCGAGGCAATATTGAGTAGGGCTTTCATAGGTGAACTTTCCGAACTAGCTTTCCAAGTTGTTTCGTTATCTTGTGATGTGCCGGATCTCTCTTGAATAGCTCGGTTTCTTGCCTTCCGGTTTCGGTTCTAAGTTGCTGCCCATTCATTTCCTACGAATAAGGAGATATGTAAAGCCAGTCATTCTATGAAAGAGAACTTGAACTTCCATGAGGCAAGTAGTTTATCGAAGGTATGGAGAAGGGCTTCACTCGCGCCTTGGGGACTGAACTAGAGTACAGAACTAGCACTAGCTTCACTAGAGTAGAGAACTCGCTTCCTCCTTCCTTCTTTTCCATTCCTAACCTGACTATTCCAGCTTACTAGTTACCAGCGTGTATAATTTCCAGCCCTACGAACACTGAAAGAGAAGGCATAGAATCGATTCTTTGTTGGATCCACTCGGAGGTTCCTTCTGACCTTGTGTGAACACACAAAAGCTAGCGGCGCACTTTCTTGTCAACCTACCGAACCTCTCCTCTGCTCTGAACCGCACCACCAAAAGTACGGATATCCGGATCTGGTTCCATACTGGACTGGCTATATGAACTCCTCTTAGACAAACAAGGAACTAAACTATGATACGTAAGAACCTTAGCCGCCTTACCAACACGCAAGTAATATAACTATAGGTTTATTATCTTTGAAACCGGGGAGCCCATCATCATATTCAAAGAAGGATGCTTCCCACCTGGCACTACGGAACTATTGTATTGAGGAACGGGCCAATGTCATAAAATGCAATTCCTGCCTAGAAATGGACTAGACTACGTACGAACTTGGAACCCAGTGGCAGGACAGCTAGAAAAGTCCAATGGTTCAAATCCCTGTTCTCGGGGCAAGGCATCTATTCTTGAGCTCTTATGTGAGAAGGGTTTTTCTTGTTGATACCCACAAGACGACTCCACTTGTTATGAAAGTCCTCTTTTCAAAGCGAGATCACTATAAGGATAAGGATAAGGCCGGCGGGCCCTCCCAAGGGTGGGTGGGACCGACGCAAGCGATAACACTCCGCCCTTGGATTCGTTTCGCAAAGGGAGACATCTTGGCTAAACACTGACACAATCTACAAATACCACTTCCAATACAATTTGTAGAAACTCCGACTCCCGTTCAGAAAGAAATGGGACTTCCCCGAGAGGGGATTCACTACTTGATGATGGCCGAGCCAACTCATTAATGAGAGAACTCGGACAATTAAAGAAATCAGACAAAGAATATAGTTATTAGTTCTGAAAGTCCAATTTTCTCCTTTCTACTTTTCTAAAACCTAAACAAAGAGGCGTTAGCCCTGTGCTCCTATTGTTGAAGCAGCAATTCCCAATCTACAGAAAGCCCGTGCCCCAATCCAGAACAGGAACAGACAAGACAGCGCTAGCGAGGAATAGCTTTTCAGGCACTATCCAACAGATCAGATCGATTGGCTTTCAGGAAGGATATGTCTCCAGCTCTACGGCACTCTTCACTCGTTGTGGAGCGGGCAGTCTACCTCCTATATCGCTCGTTTTCTGGTTGGTAGTGACTCGAGGTGCTGGATGCGTGTTCAATGCAGCTCTATTGTCCCCTTGTCGGTAGTGGCCATTGATTGAGCTTCTGCAGTTGGTGGGCGTGGAAATTCTTCTTTTTCAGTGGAAGTTTCATAGCTAGCGAGACTAGAAGCAAAGAGCACAGTGCTAGAGCCAACAGGCATTAAGGAAAAGAGTGCTATAAGAGCGAAAGTCAAGCACAGTGCGAAGGAATGCATTTTCTTTTTAGAAGGGCAGAGAGTGGGGGAGGAATGATTCTCTGAAAAAGGGTAGGGTCCAGTTAGCTCGGAAGGTTTGACCCGGTATATTTCCCGGAAATATTTAGAGAGAAGACTCCATTCAAAAAATGCATCCTTGGTCCTAGGTCTTATTCAATTAAACCGAGAAGGGCAGGCAGGTGACGCAAGTGTAAGGTGTGACCCTCGATCTGTCTGTGAACCGGAAAGGAGGTATGGTACTCGAAATCAACTTGTTACTCTGCCTTCCTATCAACAGGAAATGGCTTGCATGGATCCAAAAATAAAACGAAAACCAACAACGTTGCAATGGGGAAGGGCGTAGCTGGTGTAAAACTAAAGCTATATCTTTTCTTCTTTGCTTGTAACAAACAGAGCTATCTAAAGCTTGAAAGTAAGCAACAGAGCTATCTATTCCAACGTATTGGTCCAACTCCACGGTTCCTCTCATCTTTCTTGTCGGAGAAAGCCTGTCTTCTGAGACATCCATTAATCAAATTTGATCAGTAACAAAAATCGTATGTAATGAAAGAAGAGTCAG
Organism: Zea mays; assembly: GCF_902167145.1. Taxonomy (NCBI): domain Eukaryota; kingdom Viridiplantae; phylum Streptophyta; class Magnoliopsida; order Poales; family Poaceae; genus Zea; species Zea mays. The sequence continues at coordinate 11,512 of NW_023367006.1, read as the reverse complement.
CCCTTGGGGTGGGGCACGAGGGGGTCCCCTGTATGCAGGTCGCTACTTAACTTGACAAGCAGTGTTGCTGTGTAAGAGATTGTGTGGGCGCGGTTCGCGATCTCTTCTTTCCTTTCCCAACCAAATAAAGAAATGCAAAAAACGACTAATTCTAGACCAGAAGATCTTCTCATGTTGGATATCAGAAATAAAATGGGTGATCTTTCGGGAGGGAGTGCCAGTAGCACCAGTTCATCGTCTTTTTTGTCTTGCAATTCTAGTCTACACTCTCATAGTCCTTCTTCTTCAGAAGGATTCATTTCTTTTGGGACTCCCTCGTCCTCTTCCTCTGTCAATCAACCATCGCCATTAGCATCCTCTTCCTCTGTCAATCAACCCTCGCCATTAGCATCCTTTTCTGTGAACCAGCCATCCCCTTCTTCCGTGAAAGGAGTATTCTTAACGGACAGTGGTACTCCCTCTTCCTCTTCGTCCGTAAATCGGCCATCCCCAAACCCGACCGATGAAAGGGTCGTAGAATATCAAGGGGCTATACGCGAGGAAATGGCCAAATTAATGCCCGGCAGGGATCACCAAGAGATTCTAGTTGCAGCCGAACGAATACATGGGGGGAGTGCTAATATAGGATTTCTTCGATCACAGCTCCGGGATTTAGTAGCAAATGGCACTGAAAGTGAAGCCTTCAAGTACGGAATAGCTGAGCTAGCGAATGAGAATTTAGCGGCAAATTTCGCTGCGATGCATTTAGCGGAGAGTCCTTTGGATCAATTTGGCATTCACCCTCTCGCTCTCGCTCTCGGTCTCGGTTTGTTCCTATTTCTAGTTTTTTTTTTCTTGCGCTGCGGGAAGTATGGAAAAACAGGACGAGAGCAGCATAATCGTTAGTTAGGGGTAAGAGGGGAATCTTATGTCCATATTATCTAAAAAAATATATGAGTGTTAAGCTTGTGCGCGTTGTTATTTGTTGTTTATGTGAGGCTGCATGCGCTTGTTATTTGTTGTTTATGTGAGGCTGCATGCGAATGATTAACTCGTGTCTTTATGTCCATGTGAGAAGGCTAATAAATTATCTCTTTTCTTTGGTCCGGGAAAAAGGAAGTAAGACCCTCGAGACGAGAACTACATATGGTCTGATACTGACTTCCTTGAAAAGAGGAAGACAAGTTATGTAGGCAGTAGCCGTTCCAGAAATGCAGCGGTACCACAAGTGCTCATTCATTGGTCCAACCTAGAAGCTACTTGGGAAGACTATGAATTGATTGCAAGTAAGTATCATGGACAAGGAGGATTTTTAGGAGAAAGGAGATCCTCTCTCAACCCAATAGATGCAATGTAGGAAGACTAGTATCTTTAGTCCATGGGTGTAACACCATAAGATGGGATTGATGGTAATCTATCATAAATCGTTTCCCTTTTTGTCTAGATGACGTCCCCACGGTGTCTATAATTTATGTCAACCAATAAGAAATACCCGAAAGAAGATGCGTAGGCCTTCAATCATGGTGCAATGAATATCGTAGATAGAGTGATGGAAGAAGTTCGATCTCATATAGCTAGCTGGAGTCTTTCTTTTCAAATCAAAGTGAAACGATTTTCCTTTTACGTTGAGATATTTGAATTGGATTTTCTTTCACCACTACTATCGTAACGCACAGAAAACACTGACGTTTCCGCTCGCTTTCAACCACTGCCACTTTACCTGAGCACTGTGACGCAGTCGGTCAAGTATTGAGGCTAGTATATCAAGGACTTATGAGAACTGAAAAGAAAAAAACTAGGCAAAGGAATTCTCAAAGTTCATTGAGTTAAGGGAGGACCATTCGTGGGGGGTTCGTGGAAGAGTTGGGTTCGATTCCCTTTATACGCGATGTGGCGAAAAAGACTGATTCAACGAAATATGCCTGCATTAAGATTTAAAACGTGCCGTCTACTTCCAGGAAATGTTCGGAACAGAGAACTTTCTCTAATCCAACGCCGCATTCTCCGAAGATTGAGGAACAAGAGGAGATCCATTAAAAGAAATCTTTCTCAGAGAGAAAATCTAAACAGTAACATCAAATCACAAACTACACGAAAGTTGTCCCTTTATTATGGGGATTTACCCATAAGGGAGATGCACAGAGGAAGAGAACGAACTTCATATATCCCTTTTTTACTCAATCAAGAAACAAGATCGGACGTGATTCCGGTTCGTCTCCGTTTTAGTGACACTCTTCCTCAAGCAAGGCAGCCGATAAGTCATCGAAGGGTTTGTTTGAATAATGGACTGGTAACCATTACTCATTTTAAAGTTTCCCATGGTGATCTAATATCTTTTAAAGAAAATGACGCGAGAACCCGCGGTGAAGAAATAAGGAGATCTTTCTATATCGACATATCAGTTGGAAAAATCATAGGCAAATTCCTACCGGTCAGAATCTGGAGAAGAACAAAAACAGAATGGTTCCGCTTACTCACAACTCAGAGGGGATGCCGCTTACTACTAAAATCCGGGTTTTTGCAAGAGTTGCGTTCTTATATGCAAGAAGAAGACTTAGAAAGAACAAAGAAGTTTGGATCCGCAAAAGTATGCTTAGGCAGTTCCTTCGCTGAGCACAACAGAATGAAGAGGAATTTGTTTCATTTCAAATACTTCTTCTTATGGAAAAGAAGGAAGGAGGAAGAGGAAGGGGTAGAGGAGATCCTCAAAGTTATCGAGGAAAACGAAAACCGAAAAAGAGCAATAAGCCCTTTTGTTTACACAAACAAATTATATAGAAATTCGACCTATTGCTCCGGATCCCCGTTTACTATTACTAGGAAGATAAGAATCAAAAGGATCGAACTACCTACTCATTATTCGGAGGTGAATCATAGAACACTAAAAGCTGTGGTATCTTATGGACCTAACATAGGTCACATCCCTCACGACATAAGATTGAAAGATCCAAACCTTCCTCTTCGGAGCGGAAACGGACGTGGCCAAAACATATAAAAAAAGATCGGCCTAGTCGCTCATAGGGACATATCTATCCGGATAGAGGAGAGGATAGTCTAGATCAATTTTTAGAAAAATCTCTCTCTATATAGAATAGAATAGATAGGTATCTCTGTGGATAGAGATAAAGATAGGGATCCCTCGAAATATATGGAAAAAGTGCACTTTTTTACTACTACTACTATTTCTTATTCTTAGACGAAACATCGTTTTTTCGATTTTGACTGAATTGGTCGGAGCGTAGACGAGCGAGCAGAGCCCAGGAAAGAGGTCAGATCGTCATAGAGCAGTCGACTATAAGTATAAGACTGCTGGCCTGAGAGAAGGCAGTCTCTCTCGGGAAACATGGCCCAGGGTTCTATAGTATAGTATAGTAGCCAGACTATAGGAAAATCAAGTCTCATGTTGCTCCTCAGAAAACGCGTATAGTATATAGTATATAGTATATAGTATATAGTATATAGTATATAGTATATAGTAGTAGTAGTATCATTGGCCAAAGTAAAGTCGATGGGACAAACGCTGTTCGTTAGAACTAGCATTTTGTTTTGTCATGGAATCAAGTCTATTTGTTCGAATGTTCTTTTTTTCGTTTCGTTGGAAAAACCAACGCCGACGTCAAGAATGGATCAGTCTAGTCTCCTTTCTCTTTTGGGAGCAGAGCTGAAAAAGATGGAATTGTCAAGTACGATGATATTTTTATTAACGGATAGAAAAATGCTATTATCAAGTAGTAAACCCATTATGATTGCAACTCGTGGGATGCCTGGAATCCCACTAAATCGAGAATCGGAATCGGTGGAGGATGTGCATAGGGTACTCCGAGCCCTCCCCTTATTTAGAGAAATGGAAGGTATCTTGCGTGAGAGGAACCTGAATCTCCCGTCAGTACAGGAAATAAGCGCTTTCCGTGTGAATCTATTCTCTGGTATCCGGCGTGAGAGTGCGATTGCGGACTACGACGCTTTTTGGCGCTCCTTACTCGAGGAGATTCACACACCTCAGGGACGTAGTTGTTTTGGTCAGAGAATACAAGATCTGCACGCCCGAATGTCTGCCGAGGGCAACTGGGACTACTTGATTGCCCAACAAGGCAGAGGGTATTTTGGTAACCTACCTAATCTCAACAGCCCGTTGGATCAATATCAATTTGGAATTCACCCAATTCTGGATCTGAATATTGGTGAGTACTATGTCTCATTCACAAATCTATCCTTGTCTATGTCTATGCTACTCACTCTCGGTTTGGTCTTACTTCTGACCAAAGTATTTATGGAATCGTCCGGCCAGAAACGGGGAAGAGCCCATGCTGTCGTAGAGGCCTCGTCGAGTGCTTCCGCTACGCCTAATTCTGAGGATGATGATAAGCGGAAAAAAGTGTCCCGCCAAGACGCCAATGGCAAAGAGTCAGAGCCGCCCATAAATGGGGCGCAACCTGAAGTACCATCCATTGCGTTCTTAAAGAAAAGAATTAAAACAGTTCTAAGGTCCTGTCGAGATAGGAACCCTAGGGAGAGCACATTACGCTCTACTTACGAGGATCTTCACCTTGAAACGGCGAGCGCCGAGAAGCGGGTAAAAATCGCCCAGGCCCTAGAAAATCTGTACAGGCGAAGCCAATATTTCCGGAGTAACAAAAGGCAGCAGCCCCATACCGACTTGATTATTCAAATCTGCGATTGGGAGCGTACGAAGAGGTAAAGAAATTCACTGGTGTAGGCATAGGAAACCGAGGCCCCCCAAACCCATCTACTATACGGTTGAGGTGAGGGGGGGAAAGAAGAGTGGGCATGTGGGCTTCTTTCACTGTGTCTTTTGTGAAGCAAAGGCATCGCGGCGTATCAACACCAGACTAGTTGCTGATTCAATAGCTGACTTCCTTTCAAATATGATATGATAACACATCAGCTCGGCACCCTTGTTTCCCAAACTAACTACTCATCTAGCTAGATCCGGATCAGAAATGGTAGGAACTAGATCAAGAAATACGAGACTTTTCCTTCACTGGAAACTCCCGAGCCCGAGTCATCACCCTAGCCCGACTCATCCATTGAAGCGAGCCAGGTGGCAAATCCATTAATATAACTTCTGGAATCCCAGCAATAGAGCTGGCAAGGTTGAAGTGAAGCTGGAATGGATCCGATCTTCAGTGTGGAAAGAGCTTCAATCCTCTGTAGCAAGGAAAAGCCGATCCGCTCTTGTCTTGCCTTAAATAGCTGGAAGCGAAAGCAGTTCTCGAGGAAGGAGTGCCGTAGTCTTGTTCGAAAGTCAAGTCATTCTACGAGTTTGAATCGGTTGGCTTGAAAGGAATAGGTTCAGTATATCGGTCAAAAAGAAAGTCTAGATGCACCGAACTTGTCTAGTTGTTGGAAAGGGATAGCTGGAATTCCCACTAGTCAACATGCAAATAGTATCCAACCAAGGGATCACCGAGAGAGAAAGAAGTCACTGCTAAACTAGAGAGAGAAAGAAGTCACTGCTACACTCTAGAGGTATGCGTTGCGTATGGAATCAGAAGTAGTATAGGCTTTTTCTTGCTACTAGAAAGATGGAGCCCGGTGGTCAGCGAATAGGGGTCTAGACCTAAGTAAGTATGTATGAGGGGACAGGCAAGTCACCAGCTAGCGGAGCAGCACGAATAGCTAGTCAAGAAGGCAGAGCTCTTATTTGATTCGATTCAGGCAACCTTGGCACCTTTGCAAGCTCTTCGCAACAGGTTCCAGGGAGGAATGGATACGAGTAGCAACATCGGGAGATGGAAGCTGACAGACCTCGTAATTGAAGCGGCACCAAGCTGATGAAGAACGAGGCGTGGGAATGCTATGCAAATTTCCAACCAACGGCGCCAATCGATAGAAGTTTCCTTGGCATGGGAGGAACTACTAGACTCTATCCCCTAATGGTGAGAAGCAAGGTCAAGAAGTAGGAGAGATACCAAGCCGGGCAACTTCCCCTAGTCACTACGGAACACAAAAGCCAAGGTGACCCAGAACAATGATTTCACGGATTTCTAGGAACGGATTTCGAGTTTCAGAATTGTGTGTGGTATCTTTTTTCCCCTCCTCGGAGCGCACCATGGGATGCTTTGTGAACAGCCCCCTCTGTTCAATACCGATACCTGTCAGATTCCATAGCTGATGAATCTATTTCTTTTTCCACTCTTTCCCCGTCACGCAAGACGCTTTTCTGGCACAAACCTAGTAGTTATTTGTCCTGTGCTGATCTTGGGTGAACTGATGACACTGATGCTCCAAGACCAAGAGTTTTCACAGCCAAAGCTATTGAAGCTGCTCCCTCCCATGAATCACAGCTTTCTGGACGCACTGCTTGAACACCATGGAGCAAGATAGAGAAAAAACTCCTATCCCAGTTGATCGAGCTGAACCCACCCACCGCCGGGCAGGTGCATCAGCCTCTTCTTTCTAGTTTCCGACAGGGCTACCCGCACTAGCCTCTGACCTCTACTCCAAAAAGGGAAGGTGAGGGGCTTACTTAGAGACGGGTAGATAGACTAGACCAAGAAGAAGAAAAGAAAGCGCAGCTATACTAGGTTCCACCCATACCGACCGATTGTCGCTTTGCTATCTTTTTCGAGTGCAGTGAGTCAAGTTGCTAGTTAACCTTACCGAGGCTGGCTGCTATGATGAACTCAGTTCTGTAGTAGAACGATGTTTAGATAGATGGATCGAAGGTTGCGGGGGCATGCCAGCTGTGTCGGTCGTTCCTCTACTTGTGGTTGTCTCGACTGCATTCTATTTGGTATTCCCAAGCGAATGTGAACTATTGTTCCAATCTGTAGCAGAATCCGAGATAGGCGAAGGAAGGTCAACTCCTTACACTTCAAAAGTAGAAGTCAACTCTTTGCCTTCTTGACTGCCAGCATCAAGACGAGCGGTTACCTCAGAGCAACCCTAGGAGAAGGAATCCCTGTCAGGTTTTGAATGCCCCTTTCTTTCTGCGAGTGGTTGGGTGGCCGAATACACTAAATAGGCCTTGTCAAGCTTTCAGCTAGGCTCCATAGCTCTCTTTGTAGCCAAGGAGATCCCTGAAAAAAAAGAAGAAGGCGCTCCCATTTCTCATAGCTCAAAGGAAGTCGAGCCCCTCCTAGAGCGAATGGACAGACCAAATCAACCAACTCGGTCTTCAAACGTATGCTTACTAAGTGCTGTGAAACCAATGGTGAGGATTGGTCACATAGGTGACCTACAGTTGGGTATATACACAAACAACCTAAAAACGAGAGGAAAGACTCCATGAATCATGGTGTATGGAGCTCTCATTCCCCGGTCACCAGTCTACGATTGGCAGTACCGCATCGATTGGGAGACATAGAAAGAAAGCGATCGTTTACACAAATTGATCCACCCACCGCCTGTGCAAGAGCAAGAGCGTCAAGCTTGGCATGAAAGGCAGTGACGTCAGAAACCTATTTTCAAAGGTTACCAGACTTGGGGTTAGCTACACGGAGCATCTCTTTCTTACCCTTCGGGCGGTCACAGGGAAGCTCTCTAATAGATCACTTAAGACAAAGGGAATTAACTACAGCACAGGACTTAAACTTCATAATACTTCCCATTTTCAGGAAGAAGAGCATAATGAACCCGGCAACTCTTTGATCAGACTCGCAAGCGGATACCTTCGTTCGGTCATTTAGCACGAACTTCACTGCCGGTACAGGAATGCTTTCTATTTGGGTAATGAAGACAATGCACGCAGGGATCTTTTTAGCCAAACCAAATGATAGACCTCTATAAGGATCAAGTGGCTTCAGGAGCTCTAGTGAATTCCCAGCAAGTTATCCCAGATAAAAGAATCATTAACATTGGCTGGGCCATCTTTCCAAGTTGTCAAACTTCAGTTAGATGCTTACTCTTCGCCCTGTGCCTCTAGAGTGCCGGTGGTATAGTCAGTGCCGTGGAGATCAAAGGATCTATGTATAACCTTGGTTCAAGGTCTGCCTTATGTGCTGAATTATGGGCAGGGACTGAAACAGCTTTGGTAGCCTAGCTCCCATCCCAAGAAAAGAAGTGTTTCAACAGCCTTTAATACTTGATTTTGGTTTGATTGCTGCAATGCAAGACAAACAATTGCTTTGGCCCTTTCTTCCATTCTTTGTATTTCCTTATTTAGTCTTACATAGAGAAGGAAAGGGGTAGTGAGCGGTCTATAACAATAAAAGCGTCGGAAAAGGGGATGTGACCATGAAGAGGTTGGGCTGGTCTGAGCTTAAATGCCTAACTAATGGTAGTGGGCAGGACGGAAATGAAAAGCATGGTCTTAGGGCTAGCCTGACCTGAATAGCTATGTGCCAGAGCATCCCGCAACCGAAAAAAGGCAGTGGGCACTTTACTTTGGCCATCCATCAACTGAGGCAAGTAGGCGCGAAGCGTCGCTAGGAGAAGGAGAGCATTCGTATGAGTCTACTAGTCATAGTTTTCTATTTTGTTAGTTCTACCGGAGATAAGTATGGAAGGTACTATGAGTATATATCCTGGTATGCTTCTAACTTACCTTTCTTCCTCGGGGGTTGGCTTTGTAATGGAACATGAAAACACCTTTTTTGCTTCGCCCATCTCTATATGCCACGGCGAATCGATCGGTTGAATCCGCTGCAAGCCCATCTTCAAAATCCCCACATAGTAGGAAACTAAAGGAGCTACTAAGCGAGGAAGCCCGATTTCTAGAGGACTAGAGAGGAAGGACTAATTCGGAGATAAATCATTCAATAGCGGATAAGAATCGGGTTCATAGAATCTATTTTGGGTAATGCATAGGACTACTATTCATATCATATCATATCATATCATATCATATGGTGAAAAGACAGGATGTATTCCGACGAAATTGGATGTGATCGGCAAGAGAAAGATGGAATTTTATATAAGGAAGGAAATCAAACGCGTTGTTTGAGAGGGTAACTAGAGAAAAAAGAAAAATAGGCTCTCCCTGGACTCTACGCAGGACTTCTTTCTAAGCCTTACATAATTTGAATTTCTCTGACATTCCATGTTTCCGAAACGGATCCTATAAAATATTTCACTTTTTCTATGATCATCTCTATTTTAGGTATTCGGGGAATCCTCCTTAATAGACGAAATATTCTTATTATGTCAATGCCAATTGAATCAATGTTATTAGCTGTCAATTTGAACTTTTTGGTATTTTCCGTTTCTTTGGATGATATGATGGGTCAATCATTTGCTTCATTAGTTCCAACAGTGGCAGCTGCGGAATCTGCTATTGGATTAGCCATTTTCGTTATTACTTTTAGAGTCCGAGGGACTATTGCTGTCGAATTTATAAATTGCATTCAAGGTTAAACATAACTACAGGAGAGTTACCAAATACAAAGTTCTGTTCTCCTTTCGTTCTCTTCTTTCTTTTCTTTTTATTTTATCAATATTTGAGAACTCTTTCTCACCATAACTGTACTCCTGTTGTTTTGTTTCATTAAGGCGGGGGCGTATGTGTCTTTCCTCTGCCTGATCTGCAGTTTTCCTTCTTCGCGATCCTTCTCTTACCTCTACCGGAAGGTGGCTGGAAGAAGCCGTGGGTGGAGTTGGCCCATGCCCATCTTGCCTCCCTTCATCATCCTCTGGTAAGTGAGGAGATGGGATCTCTTGGATGGGCGAGAGGGTGTTCCAGTCGTCGTCGTCCATATGGACGCTGGTCTCTTCCTCCTGAAGACAGAGTTTCGGGTGAGCTAGCAAAGAAAGCAGCAGTGCCACCTAATACTCGTAGACTAAAGTACTTCTTTTTATATCTAGGAACAAGCGTCGGAGTAAATATCAAAGTAGCAGCGGAAGCTGTCCAGCCGAAAGACAGATCTGACAAAGCCGGTGAGGGGGGCAAGTGTTCTTCGGACTCATTCCAATTGAGTGCCAAGATGCGCCTGGAGCATAGCGCTGGGGTGCGAGAACGAGTAGGAAGTTCTGGTCCCACCCAGAAGAGTGCACTGATAGCCTATCTATCAATCTTCTCCAGCCAATGACATAAGATAGGGAATCTTTCTGATTGGTCTAATTGAGAGGAAAGATAGGATGATATTAGTTGCAATCGGAGAGAGAGGAAAGTCTCTCGATGTCCCACAAGAAGAAATGGACTTACTTATAGACAAGTCTCCGAAAGTCACTGTCAAGGGAGGATGCTGGAAGCTACTCCTTTCGCAGGGCTCTCTCTCTCTATCAATTCCTTGCTGATTGATTAGAAAAGATATCTGGCAGTGAACTATTGTTCTGTTCGGCAAACTCCTCTTTTTTGGTCCAGAGGATGGATGCGTCAACTTGATGTCACATATGCCGTCCCAGGGCTTTCCGGCTGGGAAAATGGAAAGAACTATTTTATTTCGTTTCAGATCAGCTAGCGCTTACGCCTTTCTTGGTTGAATGGATTCTGGCGCAATGCTGATTCGGATAATGCTGGAACTGCTACTCGGTAGACTATGAAACAGAAGCTTTGAAAGGGTTCCCTACGCAATTCAATTACTACTAACATTTTTGAATCAATCAGATGATTCGGAGTTTTTAGTCATTTGAAAGTGCTTTTTCCCCTGTCTCCTATGATACCCGGCTGGCTTTATTTGGTATGCGCTAGATGAAGCATCCGCATCCAATCCATAGTAATAGGTATAGTATGAACCCTCTCAGCAGTGACCCCTCTCAGGCTCTAGGTAATGAAATGTGAAATGAATTGGAACGGTTTTAGAATGACTAGTAAATGATACTAATTCATCGCACCACTTTCTTTCTGTCATATACCATCTTGGAAGAATGTAGATTGCATTCATCGCAGGGTCATTTCCTGAAGGAGGCTTGTACCAGCTCTTCGTCATCATAAATAGCAAACCAATCCTTGTTTATTACTCAGCTTTTTCATTCTCTCATTCTTAGTTAACCATTTCATTCTATTTCTTCTGTGGTACTTTGAGTTTTGAACAATAGATAGTTAGAATTTCTTATTAAGTGTAAGTGATTCCCCGGTTCGGTTTTTGATCTTCTTTTAGCACATACATGCGGCCATGAATTCCTATTTGTGACATCTAACTTACTACCATCAAACTCAGGGAACTTTGAATATCCTCTTCTTTTGTCCTTGACTTGCTTGCCAAAGCCAATACTCCTACATGGAAATTCAATCCCTCACTCTTATGGTTTTCCTTAGCTATATCAACCGCTTGAGTTCTATCAAAACACTGAAGCTGCCTATAATATAATGTACCGCTACTCGCATCCTATGGAATGTTTCGTGAGCGAGAGGTATAGCAAGAGTGATCTTCCCTGAAAAACTAACAGTACCAAGACCGGAAAATCAAACAGATAGGTTTGAATCTTCTCGAAAGCGCACAGCATAGTCACTCTAGGGCATAGTTCTACTAAATTAAATGGTCCAAGTAAATCTGGCAGGAGAATGATCGGCTAGAGACTATTTTCCTCTTGATCACCCTCCCCCAACTTGCCTCTGCGCATGTAGACGAGAAGCGCTCTCAGTAAATTAGCAAGTCTTGTGGGTACTCCGATCTTGTATGGATTCCCAGAC